>NW_006238973.1:1149832-1168922 GCF_000226075.1 Solanum tuberosum | reverse complement strand
TTTCCAAACATAACTAGAACTACTCCTGGATCATCCTGATCTAGGAGTTATGACTGCTCAAAGTTGGCCAAAAACTCACTGATTTCCCACACTTAACCAAATTTCCAGGTTCTGAACTTTTTTTCCAAAAGTGACTACTTCCAATTTCAAGCTTCTTCATATTCATTTTAAATCGTCGGATGTTACATAATTAAAACGACATTACAAAAAAAACCCCTCATAGAACCTCATTATAAAGTCAACACAAAGTCATAGGCTCTTGCTTAACCTATCATTTTTCCGAGTCGTTACATGCTGCATGTAAGATAGCATGTCCCCAAATAGTAGTGGGTAACTTAGTTTTCATAAGTAGATTGTAAGCGCTTAATAAATGACTCAGCAAGTCCATTTTGAGTATGAACATGAGCTACATGATGTTCAACTTTTATCCCTATTGATAAGCAATAATCATTAAAAGCTTAGGATGTGAATTCTCCAGCATTATCAAGGCGAATTGCCTTAATGGGATAATCTGGAAATTGCGATCTTAATCATATCATTTGTGCCAATAATTTTGTAAACGCCAGGTTGCGAGATGATAAGAGACACACATGAGACCATCATGAAGATGCATCTATTAGGACCATAAAATATCTAAACAACCCACTAGATTGGTGAATAGGTCCACATATATCCCCATGTATATGCTCTAAAAATTGAGGGGATTCATTGTTAACCTTCATTGGTGATGGTCTAATAATCAATTTGCCCTAACAACAAGCAGCACATGAAAATTCATCACTCGTAAGAATCTTTAGGTTCTTTAATGGATGTCCATTTGAGTTTTCAATGATTCGTCTCATCATTATTGATCCAGGATGACCTATTCGGTCATGCCAAAGCACAAAATTTTTTAAGTCAGTAAACTTCTGGTTATGATAGAATGTGCTTCAACTGTACTTATTTTGCATAATATAAGCCATAAGATAAAGTTGATAATTTCTCCAACACATATTTCTGGTCTGAGACAATCTTGGTAATACCAATGTATGGAACATTCATTTCATTTATTGTCTCAACATGATATCCATTTCGGCGAATATCTTTAAAACTTAACAGGTTTTTTGGGGATTTAGAAGAGAACAATGCATCTTCTATAACAAATTTTGTCCCGTTGGGTAGAAATATAGTAGCTCTTCCGGAGCCTTTTATTAAGTTCGAATTACCGGAAATTGTAGTAACATTTGCTTTTCTTCTAAGCAAGTAAGAGAAGTATTTCTCATCTTTGAATATGGCGTGCGTTGTTCCACTATCAATTACACAAATATCTTCATGATTGATCATTGATCCAAACGAAGTTTGGGGCATATCCATATTTTCTTCAAAAGCAAATATAAACAAAGTAAAATATTACTATTAAACATGGATATTATATAAACATTATTTATTTACAGAGATTAGAAAAGCATAAACACACCAACTAATACAAACAAACAGAAAAGGAAATTATCTAGATTATTGCGGGCTCGTCACTGATCATTTTTCCTTCAGGGAATACAAAGAAATCAGCTACATCCAGATGCATAGGTTCAACATTATCTTCAGAGATGAAATTTGCTTCTGCATTATTATTCATCTTATGTATGGGCTCAACATTATCTTCAGAAATAAAGTTTGCTTCTGGATTATTATCACCATTTTTCAAGGATGCCTGATAAAGCTAAACCAGACGCTTAGATGATCGACAAGTACGCGACCAGTGCCCTATTCATCCACATTTATGACATACACTTTCTGATTTTTTCTTTTGTATCACTTCTTGTCTTTCACCCTTCATTTTATATTGCTGATCATTTTTTTGGTGCAAGACGACCATCCATCATGATTATAATTTATTTTATGACCACGGCCACGACCGAAGCCACAACCTCTTTCTCGTTGGTGATAATTTGCCTGATTCACTTCAGGGAGTGGCATAGAACCAACGGGCCGACTGCCATGATTTTTTATCAATAGGTCGTTATGTCGTTCAACAATAAGAAGATGTGAAAGTAACTCAGAATATTTTTTAAAACTCATTTCTCTATATTTCTGCTGCAGAAGCATACTCGAGGCAGAAAATGTGGAGTATGTTTTCTCAAGCTTATCATGTTCAGTGACCTCCTCTCCGCATAAATTTAACTGTGATATAATTCTATACATGGAAGAATTTTATTCAGTTATACTTTTAAAGTCTAGTAACCTCAGATTAAACCAATCATGATGGGCCTGTGGAAGAATGACCAACTTCAGGTGGTCATATCTATCTTTCAAATTATTCCACAGTACAAGGGGGTCTTTAATAGTGAGGTATTGCATTTTCAACCCCTCGTCAAGATGGTGGCGGAGAAATATCATAGCTTTTGCACGTTCTTGACTGGATGCCTGGTTATTATCTTTGATGGTTTCTACCAGACCCATTTCATCCAGGTGGATTTCAGCATCTAGTATCCATGATGAGTATCCTTTGCCCGATATATCCAAGGCAACAAATTCAACTTTAGAAATATTAGACATTTTTTAGAAAAATAAAATTCTTACCCTTTTTACCTATTTAAAGTAGATCAAGTTGGCAAAGTCTCGTGCTGATAACGTGCTATAAAATAATTACTTAGCAAACTTAAGATTAACACACTTAAAAGAAGAACAACGGAGAGAGTAATGTCTTTCGATCTATATTTCTTCATTCGTAAATGTAATAGCTATGTATAGCAGTAAGGTAAATTACAAATGTATAACTTGGCCACTAATTGCCAAGTGTTGGTAGTTTTCTAAAGGATGGTTTCCACATGGCATGCATCTTTGCCTTACACCATGATAAGTGATGAAAGTCACTAAATTGGTAGTCTCCAAGTGGCATCCTCCATTTTCTTACAACAATTAATGTGATGTGAAACGTAACTTAATCAATATTTGGATGATTATCATGAGGTTTATTTTACCGTGACATAATTAAACAACCAAAGTCTAAATGTGGGCTTCAGGTGATTTTTCACCTAACTATCAAAGAAGAAATTGTAGGAAGAAAATGCAACTATATATTATAATTTGCTCTGAAATATACCAACTTGAACTACAAAATTGTAGCTAGGTTGTTGAAATTATGGGCGGTAAATGGTTGAGTTGGGTTAAATTAAATTATTCTTCTTCGATAAAATTACTGTAATCGTAAGTGAAATAATAATTAGTGAATATCAATATATATAGTGAAAGAACACATCTTGAAATGTTGGTTAAAAAAATATACTATAATTTGAATGTCGACAAGCAAAAAAGTGATGATAAGTATTTTCGATCGAAGATAGTAATATTGACAATAAACAATATGGTAAGAGGAGATTTTGACTTCAAATCACAAGAAAATAAATTTATGTCATTGTTCGCCTTTAATGAGTCAAACGTCATCTAAATCTCAATTAGTTGGACTATATTACTAGTAGCCAGTAGGCAATATCGACTACTTCATATAATTGATCAAAATGCATACAAACTGATACAAATACTATAATTATTTTTTAAAAAAACTAAATAGTGTGGAAAAAGATAAGTTAATAGTCTTTTTTGAAAGAAAGTCAAAAGTAACTAAAATAGTTTTTGGAAAAAAATACTACGTTGGCTTGACATCATCAACCAAAGTCATAGAAATTCATGATCAAAATATTATTTTACAATTAGCCTTGTATCATTTTGGAATGACAACTTGGGACAAGAGATTGAGTTCTCACACCAATCAAAGAAGTCAATCATAAGATCATAAAATATATTTATAATTGGCCAAACACATATACAACCCCTCTGACTTGTCCGCATTTTTCATTTTGGCACTTTATCTAAGCCTTGTTCCATTTTAACCCTTAAACATCATTTTTTATGTACCATTTTAACACGACATACTATTTTTATGATTTCTTTATTTTTATATATGTTCTTCAATTGCAACTTCTTATTTTAAATCTACATGTGTCAAGTAAATTTTAGTTTTTAAAAAATAAAAATTAACAAAAAAAAATTATTTTTAAAAAATAATAATTTCTTTTAAGAGTTTTATGTATTTTTGTGTGAAAAATAACCGACGAAATTGTGTTGGTTTTCTTTCTTAAAAATCGCCGACAATCTAACAAAGTCAGTATAGTTTAAACATTTTTTAGTAGTGTTATTAGCAATGAACAAGAGTTCTTTTTTACTCGTATTGAAGATGTAGTTTTTTTTATTCGTATTGATTTATATTAAAAATAAAAAGTGAGTATTTGCGTTAAATTTAGATTGCCTAGATGATAAGAAAAAATAAATAAGTAGTGTTATTTAATTTGATTGAATGTTTAAGAAAGGAAATATAAAACTTTCGTCAATTTACTTTCATGCAAAAATACAGAGACATCTCAAAAAGTAATATTATTGTTTGAAAATTTTTATGTTCGTTCGAGAATGTTTAATTTTTTTACGAAAATTAACAGACACACGTCTATTTTTAAAAATAAGAAATTGCAATTGAAGAGCATAAATAAATAAAAAATCATAAAAATTAGTATTAGTGTTTGAATGGTATAGAAAAAATGGAGTTTAAAGGTTAAAATGGAACAAGGCTAAGTTGGAGTGCCAAAATGAAAAATGAGGGCAAGTTTGAGGGGTTGTTTATGTGTTTGGCCTTTATAATTTGAAGATGTGACCAAATAAAATTCTTGTATTTTTTCATAAATCATACGACTCAAATGCGTCCCTAGTTGTTAAGGCTAGCTTACTTATATATTCAACATCTCTCCTATGTTTTTGCCAATGTGGGACTTCTTATATTAAGCTGGGGCATCACATACACCCCCTATATGGATCCATCGTCCTCGCTGAGGTTTGCCCCACCCAATGGAATTTGCCTAGACTCAACACTGAGGTTTTCCCCCTACTGGGATTTGCCTAAACTCAGTTGAACTCTGGCCCACATCGACAAGGCTGACACACGAGTGACTCTGATATCATTTGTAACGGCCCAACCTAGTAGTGATATTGTCCGCTCTAGGCTTAGACCCGCATGGCTTTAAAACACGTCACTAGTTGGTAAGGTTCACTTACTTATATACCCAACATCTCTCCTATATTTTTGTCGTTGTGGGGCTTCTTATCTTAAGTTGGGGCGTCACAATTAATTTGGTACAACTAGGGACAATTAACCAATACTATCATTTATTTATTTGTAAAAAAAATAAAACAAAGATTAATTAATTAGAACAAATTTTAATTTGATTTAAAAAATGAAACTTAATGATGGCAGAGATGGTTTATAGTGGTGGTAAGATTGGGAAGTGATTAATCTCTTCCCACGGTCCTTACTCGGGTCTTGGCTACTTAATTCATATCCTTTACCCTAATATAAACTCTAGCCTCTAAACGTCTCCAAAGAAACCCCTTAAATTGCGTCCTATGTTTTTTCTAGACCATAAACATGTCTCATTTTTTCTCCACCAATATCCTTACAAGATGGATGGTAACTTTAATAGTCGATTCGCCCTCACCAATAGACACCCTCCTCGTCTTTATCTCCACCTCCTTCTTCCAAATTTTCATAGTATGATTTTGTAGCTTGATACTTCTATAGTTATTGCAATTTTGAATATCTTTTTTTTTTTTTTTTGTACAATAGAATTATAGTACTACTTCACCTCTATTCTTCAAACATTTTGTCATATTAAACAACCCAATTAGCTACTCCATATATGTTTTTTTTTTTAAAATCACCCGGATCTCGTTTAACTCATTTTCCCTCATCTTCTATTAGAAAAAACAATGAAAGATTAAAAATTCAAGGCTTTCCTCTGAGACCAATAAGTTCGATGTTTTTACTTATTATTAATAATTCAAATCAAATAAAAACAACAACAACAACAACATTCCTGGTGAAGTTCCACAAGTAAGGGTATAGTATCTATAAACCTTACCTGAGACGGTTTCCAAAGACCTTTAGCTCGAGTACACTAAAAAAGGAAACCAAAATCACATAGGATTTTATTACCAGCCTTCCAAAAAGAAAATGTAAGCAAACATACATCAAAGTACTTTTTTTTTAAGCCATATAGAAGAAGTGGCCAGGTTGGGCTCAATGCCTTTAAAATGAGGCATCTGTTTTCGGCCCACAAATTTGAGGGCCCCATTTTTATAAATTTTTTACAAAAAAAATTATATTATGTTTTTCTTTTAGTTCGTTTCAAAATATTAAAGAATGTTTTTTTTTGTCAATTATTAAATTTAACTTCCATATGACAAGATTAAAAAATATTTTGGTATATTATATATATACATATATTTATCTTTAGGTTAAGACCATAGAAAACATAAAGTTTTTTCATTAAAAAAAAGAGAAAGAAATAACTTTACATCTCACAAATAAAAATATTAAAAATCAGATCTTCGATTTATTTTTGGCTTTCCACTCTACCAAATGGATTTACTTTTGGCTTTCCTCTCTACCAAATGGATTGGGTGGGTTTTAAAAATCTTGCCCATCCTCCACTTTGGGCTCCAAAGTAAATGGTGTTTCACTGTCGTTAAATCTGTCTAAATGATCAAAAAATTCTTGTTCCATCCGAATTTGTAGAACTACAAAAAAGATAGGTTAGAAAATATCGATAACTTTATTACGGATCAAGAAATGAGTATTGTGCAATTTAAATTACCTTCCTCGGCATTGATGCGTATATCATCCCGAAAATTCAAATAAGTGACCTACTAACCAGCCAATTGAAGTAGAGAAGGATAGTGATTATGTTTGATGGGTTCAACGACCCAACTCCTCTTATACGAAGGTTCCTATATTGGAACCAAAATGATGTTAATGTTACATTTTTTTTTGTTTTCATCTTATTTCAAATTACATTCTATAACTATTTCCTTATAAGATGTTTTCAATAAAAAATACGTGTTTGCTAGCATGCATTATCAAAGATCATCAAAGGAAAAAATGAATGATTTGTTAGAAAGATGATTGTCTTGTTTGTATGCTTAAAGATTTGATTGCTTTTTCTTTTTGTGGGCGGGCTTAGCAGTATCTAGAGTTTGACTTGGTACTTCAAAATTTACATATACGAAAAGAAAAATTAATAGTTTTGCTCAATAAACAAATAAATCTCACATTATAGCTAAAGATTGATAGTTATAGACATAATAATGAACAACTATAGAGTTAGAATTTAAGAACGCACTCAATAAGAAAATGTAGAAAACAAAATCGTTACATGACATATGATACATAAAAATACGTAAAAATGTAATTTAATTAAATCGTTACATGACAAGTGATACATAAAAATATGAAAAAATGTAGTTCAATAGTTTAACAAAAGGAATAAATAGTTGAAACTAGGAGTGTCAAATGGGTGGGTTGAGTTGAAATTGGAGATATTAAAATGGTTGAAATAGGAATTGGGTTGGATCCTAAGTCCTAACCCGCCCAAGTTTACTTTGGGGTCAAATGGGCTGAAAAACGGGTTGGGTCTTGACCCGCTTAATCTCAATTATTGTAATATATTGTTATTTAAGTTTTATTACCACAATTTGAATTTTAACTCAACAAAATTTTAAAAAAGAAGTTACAAATGGATAGATAAATCTTAAAAGATATAAAATAGATAAGAACTCATACATTCAATATAGGAACATACATTATATCAATGCAAACAAAAAGTCTTAAAACGGGTTGAAACTGAAGATTAAATTGGATTCAATTGAGAATTCTCTAAAAATGGGTTGAGATTGAACTCAATTCAAATTATCTTGAGCCCAACCCTTAAAATTCTGGACGGATTGGACGAATTACCTATAATTGGGCTCATTTTTGACACCCCTAGTTGAAACTCTTACAACATCCCATATTTATAATTTTTCATGCCAACAAGTCATACTCTCTATAGCAAAGGGCTAAACATCTATGATTTCCAAAGAGAAAACATTAAACACATTCTTCCAATGCTCGAATGTAACCCTTTTTGGAAAGACATTGATATTGTTTACACGATTTATATGCGAACCTAATTGACGCGTACAGGTACTTAATGTTGTTCATCCTGTATTCCTAAGATATTTAGAACAAAAAAATTGGAGAGCTTGGTAAGAAATAACAAAGTTTAAAGAGTATGTTCAAAACTAGAAAATTAAAACCGGTAAAGAAAATATAATCAGAAACAGATTAGAGACAATATACAAAATATTTTTCTCAAAGAAGAAAATCGAGCCCACTGAATGCACAGTGTCCCCTTAAGGAAATTATTCCCCTCAAGTATCCAGGGTTAATGGAATATATCCTCCAAGGATAGAATGATCATATTCACCGGTGTATCGGTACCTATAACCAGGGTGTCAGCGAACCACTCAACAACAGTAAAGTACACTTAGAATACTACATTCAGTAGTAGAAAAAGAAGTCCGGAAAATTGGTTTTTTTCCTTCTTTTTAAAAAATAAAAGGAAACCCTCTATTTATAGACAACAAAGGGTAGTGTGAACAAATGTTTATTGTGCCTTATCGGAAAGGTCACAACCCTTTGAAAAGTTACAACCCTTCAGAAAGGTCACAACATTTCATAAAAGCCACAACTCTTCATAAAAGTCACAACTTTTCATTAAAGTCACAACTGATCTTCATAAAAGTTGCAACTCTTCATTTTCCATTCACACCTTTTAAAACCCAACAATATAATCTCCCCCATGAATGGGGAATGACTATAAGACAAAGAAACAAACAAGTGTGTATACTTTACAAGCAAGAATTAATCGCATCTGGATAAGTATGTTTCCCTTTGAACTTTCCGTAGTAAATATATGTCGGATATACTCGGTCAATCGATACAATATATTTATGGTGACAAAGCGAACTCTCAATTTAATTAGGAGATCAGCTCTCTATCTTTCCTTGAATTTCGATCCAATTCGCTTTCTCACAGTATATTAGGAAATGTGTGTGATCAAAAGCATATCTTTTATAGCCAAACAAAACTATAACCTTACTGAACTTTTCAAACCACGTCTTCGGGATTGCTTCGGTTCATATATGATTATTTTTCAATCTCATACATCAAAAAAGTTGTTTGTTGTTTCGATGCTAGATATGTCACAACTTGTGGGATTTTAGATACAAACATTTGCTAATTAAAAATATTACTAGGAAAAGAACGTGTTAAAAAAAATGGATAATATATAAATTTGGAAAAGACATTTTTGACACACATTAAGTAATAAGAGGGACATTTTGGACCAAAGTATTGATGACCAAACCATAAATCTAGCTAGATAGAAATTTTGAAGAGATTAAAGCTGCTATCTACACTTGTACCCCAGATAAAAGTGCAGGAATTGATGGTTTGACAGTGTTTTTTACGATAGTGCTTGGGATTTTGATCAAACCAGATATTATTAAGCATCTCAATCTCCTTCTTCTTCTTCTTATCACTACTCGTCGTCGTTTTCTAGGGCACAAAAACACAGAGTAGAATTGGATCATTTAGGAGCTCGTCAATTCGGATCAGAGCCATAAAATTCGCAACTTCAAACAATATCTCTTGGATCATTCCACGGGTCGTAGGCCATGTATACTACATGTGTATCATCATGTATATCAAATTTTTCAGATTTCATAAAAATGTTATTTTGAGTCATGTACTTTCAATGTTCTTTATTGTGATTTGTGTGTGAGTCAAACTCATTCACGTTTGATTTGATTGGTCCAATAAAATTACGAACCAATTTCATTATATTGTACCACATGTCTTAACAAGTCCATTTGACAAATTATGTCACATCCCTTGACACATGACATGATATTAAAATTATATAAAATAACAAACTATTAATTCAAATTATAAAAAAATTTTATTTGTAATTCGCATCAAACATCCCCTTTTTTTGCCATCTGATTTGGTATACAATTAGCCATTTTCGATATACAATTACTCATTCGGTATACAAATGTATAAAATGCGTTTGTGTTTGTATAAAATGAGAGAAAAGTGTATATACAAATACAAATACATATATTTTCGTTCTATACACGTATAATTATACAAATACAGATCTTATTATACAAATTACAATGTATAAATGAATTTATACAAAACTGAACAATTTATATAAAATTGGATATATCTAGTGAATTACACAAATCAAAAGCTTTATAGCAAACATAAATTTGCTATGGAGCACAATTATACATACTATAGCTATAACATACAAATATGATTTTTATGTTTGTTATGTGAAAGTTGTTCTATTATTAACTACTTCGCTCCACATAACGCTACAAATTAGATATGTGACATTAGTATAGGCTTTTAAGATGGACCATTGGACATGGGCTTGTGAAATGAGATGGCAACTCAATGGACTAGTCCAAATAAAGTTGGTATGGGCTCATTCATGTTTGGATTTGGGCAATTCATCTTTCTTGGGTTTGATATCTCTTAAATTAATATATAGTATAGTAATTATCAAAATCTAGATATGAATTTAATCACATCCATGAACAACTTGGGTAAAGGGAGGAAGCTAATGTATGATTTCTTTGAGGAGCGAGGGTTAACGTTTAATTCGATAATGAACCTATCTATTTATATCTATCAAAGAATTCCTTCTATGCAAGCTATTACTCTATCTAAACCCTCTATATGTCTATATATCAATCAAAGTATACTGAAAAACAATCAATATGTATGATTCAATCAAATTAATTTATCAATATAATCAAAACATATAAAATTTCTATATTGATTATGTACATTATATAAATATATTATACTTAAATATACAAAACCTATATATTTGAAATACCAAAGATTATGATAAAGTTATAAGTCTCATTCATACAATCGTCCTAAAAAAAAGATTTTATCCTCTCAACGTCTAATTTAAATTAATCTAACCTCAAAACTTGATTATTTTTTTTTGTCCATATACATGATAAAGAAGATTTGAAGAAATATCTATTCCTCAAAAGGGTTTAAGCAGAGGTTTTTGTTGTGAGCTTCACTCACTTTAGTTACCTTATCCTCTCTTTCTCTCTTCTCTTTTATCAATTATCATCCAATTCCACCATTAAAGCTGGCTTCTTCAGCCTCATACTCTCCAAGCCCACCATCTTCTCAATGGAGAAAAACTCAAAAATCCCAAAAAAACTGCTTTTTATATGGCATTCACAGTCAAGAATTCCTCAAATTATCCCAAACTTCTTCATTTCCTAAAACACTAAAATTACCTGTAATTCAATTGCCAATTACTGTTCATTCCGAAGTAGTATGTGTATCCACTGATGAGAATCTCACTGAAAATCTTGAAGAATTGGTGAATTTGCAGAAAATCCCAAATGGGTATCCTTTGGTTTTGCAAAAAGAATCTAATAAAAGGGTGTTTATTCAAGACCCACCTTGGGTTTCTTCGCTTTTTATGAATAGTTTGTTTGTTAGAGCTAAACAGGTAAAAGGGGTTAGAAGGGAATTTCGAGAAATTGAGAGGAGGAGAAGGTATGCTATGTTGAGGAGGAGACAGATAAAGGCGGAAACCGAGGCGTGGGAGCAAATGGTGGAGGAATATAGGGAGTTGGAGAGGGAAATGTGTGAGAAGAAACTAGCACCCAATTTGCCCTATGTTAAGAAATTGTTGTTAGGTTGGTTTGAGCCATTAAGGCAAGCTATAGAAAAGGAGCAGAATGCTGAGATGACACAGAAACATAGGACGGCTTATGCGCCACATATTGATTCACTGCCTGCTGATAAAATGGCTGTGATTGTGATGCATAAGTTGATGGGGTTGTTGATGATGGGTGGTAAAGAAGAAAGGTGTGTTCAGGTGGTCCAGGCTGCAGTGCAGATTGGCATGGCAGTTGAGAATGAAGTGAGTGTCACATTTTCAAAATGTTGGTGCTTTTTGTTGCCTGTTTGTGATGTTGTGTTATATTATGCATCCGAATTATGTTTTTTGCATAATGTTTTGTAATGGAACTATGGAACTATGCTATAATAGTAACTAAAGAGGTGATTTTGCATGTTACATTAGAAGTATGGAATGTATAAGGTATACTCGATGAATAGCGAGAAGAAGTAAAAGAAAAAAAAAACTATTAACCAAGGATCTATAGATTAAAATATATACCATTTGAATGATGTCTACTCAAAAAGAAAACCTACTCTGTAATTATCTAAAGGTTATATCTAGACTCTAGAGATATAAGTTGTGGTTTCATTCGGAGACTAATTCTTCCAATTGTTCAAGGGTTTAGGTAATGAATCCTCTCCTCTTTGCAAGTTACTGTTTGACTGAGAACTATGAGTTGTGGTTGTGTTCCAAGAGTTAGTTGACTTTCGGTTTTTTTGTTATGCCTATCAGTCCGATATAAATAGTTCTACTGTTTTTAAGATTTTATGAGCTCCCTCACACTAGACTAGCCCTTAACATGGTTGTTCTCTTTTTGCTGTTTGGCTAGCTCCCTGATCCTGTCTTGTATAGGAGCTAGCATCTCTATTTTTGTAACCATTGCATCTTCTTGATGCCAATCTATGAACTACTTACTTTATCAAAAAAAGAAGTTTGTTGAATTTATGTTAGATCTGTTATCGAGCTTGTATTTTCTCTGATGCAAGTAGAACCTGCTAGTTTGTTTCCTTTTTTCTAAGAACTCAAGTATCATTCTTCAGTAATTATGAATAAGAAAAGCTGGAAGTATCCATCATTTCTGATTATGATTTATAGCGTGTTACTTTAATGGCGCTCCATTCACCTTTCAGTTGGTTATGAAGGTGTTGAGTGGCTCAGGTTGCGCTGCTCAATGCTAGGAATCCTGCCAAAAACATTTCTTTTTAACGTATGTGCTTCCCTCTAACTCCCTGAATTTGCTTCTTTATTTTAGCTAGTTTTGTATAAACAGACTGTCTTATCATGCCAAACTATTTATAGTATCTACCTGTTTAGGGAATTAATGTAGCCACGGATTGTCTTGTTGTTTGGAATACTAAGTGCTATTATGGGGGTAAACACAAAATAACTCATTTTAAAATAATGGTATGCCTGGAATAAGCAAATTGACCTCATCAATGATATTTCTCAGGTTAGGATTCATAATTTCATGGAGAAAACAAAGAAGCACCAAAAACATATGAGTGGAGCTCAAGGTCAAGAAGATATGAGTAGGGAGACAATGATTCTAAGGAAACGTGTCAAAAGCTTGATTAAAAGGAACAGAGTAGTTGAGGTGAGAAAGCTGATGCAAAGTGAAGAACCCGAGTCTTGGGGTCGGGACACACAGGCTAAGGTTTGTTATATAGAAACTTTCTTCGTGATGAGAGCTACTAATCTTTTTAGGTTAAAATCTTATCCTAGTGACTGTTTCTTTGAATCTCATGCAGTTAGGATGCCGTCTTTTAGAATTATTAACAGAAACAGCTTATGTGCAACCTCCAGTGGATCAGTCTGCTGATACTCCTCCTGATATTAGACCTGCATTCAGGCATGTATTCAGAATTGCTACAAGAGATCCAGGGTCAGTGCGTTTTCCTTTTCTTTGATATTTATCTTAAAAAATCACAATATCATACTTCTTATTATTCATAAAAAAAAAGGAGTCTGGAGTAGTGTACTAGACTGCTACATTATGGCATAACAAATCTAACAATAGAAATTGTTTTAGTGATAAGCTGTGTGTAAACTCTGATCCTTAAACTAAAACATGCCAAAAGCATCTCTCCCTAGCTGATTTATCTAGGATGAAGTTCTCATTGTCAAAACACATGCTCCTAGGTGTTAACTTCCAGATAGAAGGTTCGTGTGTTATTTTTCCTTTCACAAAATTGTTTGTTGTTCGTGCAGGAAGAACATTGTCAAGAAGTATGGTGTCATAGAATGTGATCCCTTGGTTGTTGTTGGAGTTGACAGAACAGTAGGTTATACAAACTTCTTTTGCTTTAATCATATTAATATTTTACCATGAGTAAAATTCCTCAGTTTATTTATTTTATAGTATAACTTTAGCGACCCTACGAAAGAGGAGTTGTACTGCAACACTTTGGTTGTATAAAAGCTAGAAGGTCTTGCTGGTTCTGTTTCTTTTTTTACTTGTTATAATGATAGCATGTTATCTCTGCCGATCAAAGATTTTGAATTAGAAAATAACATAGTGGAAGAATGAATTTGACTTGAAACTCCGATACCTGCACTCCACTATGGCCCCATTGTCTAAGCACATCAGGATTGTTGGATTTATTTTCGTTGCTGTCTACCTTGATATTCACAGCCATTTCCTGGGACCTTAAAATTTTACAAACAAAAGCCAAAGATAGAAGTTTACTGACCACCTTCCAGAGAGAGAGGAAATAATTTTTCATTTTAGTCTGTCAAATAAAGAAATATAAAGGAATCACTTGACAGTTTAATGACTCTATTATGCAGTTAATAATGTGACATTGTGCTTCAAACTTCTAATTTTTTTTATTGCAGGTTAAACAGATGATGATTCCTTACGTGCCTATGTTGGTGCCACCCAAAAAATGGAGAGGGTATAATACCTTTTCAACTTTTAATGATAATATCCCCACGATTCGTTATTTAGGTTTTGGTTGTAGTTAATAGGATTAAATTTATGCTAGAACTCATGCTGTAGATTGGAACATGTAAATATGGCTGAACCAGTGTTAGAAGGGGAAAATTCTCTGTTTTTCTTCTGAAGATATTATACAGTTGTAATCGCACACCCTTTGTTCTAGTTCACCTATAAAACTACTCTATCTTATGAAAAAAACATAAATTTATGTGAGAACATTCTCAGGTTTCAAAGAAATTTTAACGGAACTTGACTATCGAGCAATTGTATCTCAGGTATGACAAAGGAGGATACTTGTTCTTGCCTTCGTATTTGATGCGCACTCATGGATCTAGGAGGCAACAAGATGCTGTAAGAAGTGTTCCCGCGAAACAAATGCAGCAAGTTTATGAGGTGAAGTTTGATTCTTAATGTTTCATTCTTTCAGAATGGATGAAGCCAATCCAGTTGCGCAAAATAATGCAGCGAATTGTGCTAAACCTTAAACTAAGTTGCTTCTTTTTGTTCACCTGTTACCTGTGATGTGTTGTAGCTGGATATTTGGAAGGGTTTTCAAATGCTTCAGGTTGTCTAGCACGTTTGATTTTATCAATTCTGCTATCTACTGGATATAACTGTTTATATTCTTCAGTTAATAGTTTTGGCTATGACACATAGATCATACAATACATATTGCATAAAATATAAATAACATGCAAGTCATCTCTAAGATCTGAGATAATATTACATAGTTCCGGTTAGTAGCACAAATACATGTAAATCATCACTAGAATTTGAGATGATATTAGATTTCTGCATTTGTTCAACCTGTGCTGTAAATTTGTTGAATATATTTTTCCTTTTTACCAAATTCATTTAGTACCAACAGTGATTCACTAAATCCATCTTGGGGCTGCTGATAATTAACTTGCTTCAGATTGTTCTCTAAGAGATTTACCTGTGTATTAATTCTTTCTGCACTCATGCAGGCCTTGGATACCTTAGGAAGCACTAAATGGAGAGTGAATAAAAGGATACTTAGTGTGGTTGAGAGTATTTGGGCTGGAGGAGGAAATATTGCTGGCCTAGTGGATCGCAAAGATGTAAGAAACACTTTTGATGTGCTTATCAAAAAAAAAAGAAGAAGATAATGTTCTAATTTTCTGTGTTTGTTCGGGTGCTACTTATAAGTATCTGGTTTTTACTGTGTTACAGGGAGAAATAGCTTGAATTACAATATTATCTTTGTCAATACCAGTCTGCTTAAATGCCATTTTGTATTCTTATGTGGCTGATTCTAAAAGTTTATATTTAAATTTCTTCCCTCTTATTGTCCAAAAAAAATTGCTCCATAGTTCGTAAGTTCATATGCTTAGTGTGTTATTTTGTCTGCTCAATATTTCCACTTCTCTTAGCTGTTCAGATGATGGTTATTGTAAAGACGTTCAGGTGAGTGAAATTTCAAATACCTAGCGCCATTTGTAGGTTGTGTTTCATTGCAAGAAATTGCTTGTTTTTAGGTTCCCATACCAGAGTTGCACTCCGATGATATAATGGAATTGAAAAGGTGGAAATGGAGGGTGAGAAAAGCCAAAAAGATCAACCAAGAGTTGCATTCCCAAAGATGTGACACAGAGCTCAAGCTTTCGGTTAGTCTTCTTTTTGGACTCTTCTTCCTTTCTTTACTTTTTTGGGTTATACTGGAGTGGGATAGGGGGAGTGTGTGTATGTGTGGCAATCCTAATGCCTAAAAAGTAATGCAAACTGCTCAACCTTTGCACATTTAGATCTAGGTTTTAATCTCGACAGAATCATTTCTCATTCTATTAATTGACTCTCGAGGGTTTTAACATTCTAAAACTAGATTTTGCATTTAGTTTCCACATGTGTACATTTTTCTTGTTTATTTAGGAGTAAATTTTGAGCAAGCTTTCTTTGGACTAGGTTGCTCGTAAGTTGAAAGATGAGGAAGGGTTTTATTATCCTCACAATCTCGATTTCCGAGGACGTGCATACCCTATGCATCCCCATTTGAATCACTTGAGCTCTGATCTCTGTCGAGGAATCCTCGAATTTGCTGAAGGACGACCACTAGGAAAGTCAGGATTGCGCTGGCTGAAAGTACATTTAGCAAGTCTTTACGCAGGGGGCATAGAGAAGCTCTGCTATGATGCACGCATTGCATTTGTGGAAAACCATATTGATGACATATTAGATTCAGCACACAATCCTTTAAATGGAAATAGATGGTGGTTAAATGCTGAGGATCCTTTACAGTGCTTAGCAGCTTGCATTAACCTATCAGAAGCTTTGAAAAGTCCGTCACCACATACTGTCATCTCCCACCTGCCTATTCATCAGGTAGAACACTTTCATCATTACTTTTTAAAAAAAAATTCCTGTTCAATTCTCTTTTGTCTGATTTGTTGTTGGTTAATAAATGTAGAAAAGTTAATCCGTGGATAAAAATAAGATAAGTTCCATTGCAAGGAAATAAAAGTTGAAACATTTCTATCTCGAAAACAAAAATAGTAGGCCTTGGACATGTTAACAGTTTTTGCTTCATTTTATTATAGGATGGTTCATGCAATGGCCTACAGCACTATGCAGCTCTGGGAAGAGATAGTGTATGTTTGTTGTTACATTATTTTCTTTGTGATTTTTTACCTTTTTTCAGCTCTGTTTTCTTCTGTTAGTGAATTTTAGCTTGTTCTATGATGTTTATCTTCTGTGAACTTTTCATATATGCTAGAGTAACTCTTTATGTCATCGTCTGAGGTTGTGCAACTTTAACAGATGGAGGCAGCAGCAGTCAATCTAGTTGCTGGAGAGAAACCAGCTGATGTTTATACTGAAATTGCTTTGAGGTATAGTAGAGTGATTGAAATCCATTCTTAATTGACACCTCAAAGCTAAGCTCCCTTTTGTGGAATTTAGGTTAAGCTATTGCTTTTGATATTTTGACCCATGAACCTATTGAGTGCATTTTTGGAAGGATACAAATGTTAAGCATTCATTATTTATATTTTTTGTTCTCATAACCTATATCAACTGTGTAAGAGTTATCTACCCCAGAAAGAAATAAGAGTATTTGCTAAATTTAGTCCTGAAAAATATTTGCTAAATTTTCTTGACGCTAGATGGAATTTCAGGAGGGGAATGGGAAATGACCTTTTCATGTGTGATTAATGTACATACCTGACATTAGATGTAAAACGATAAACCACTTGTTGATGGAAGAAATATGTTCTGGATGGTGGAGGGATATGATGCTCACCATGAGACAGCCGACAAGGATACCTTGGTCTACTTTTTTGCATTTTCTTTTATAAATTAATCAAAATTCAATCGCACCGTTTAACTTATGAAAAAAGAAAAAAGTTCTGTAAACATATTCACCTTACTGCTTCTCTGATTAACTTGTTAAAAATTACACCAATAATATATTTGGGAGAATTTGTGTATTTTGGTTCCACTAGTTATTGTTGAAGACAACTATTGATTGCAGGGTTGATCATATTATCAGAGGAGATAGTACCAAGGACCCTGCTACTGATCCTAATGCTTTACTAGCCAAACTCTTAATTGACCAGGTTTTCATTTGATTATCTGTCTTTTGTATCTTATTGTAGTTATCATTTCTGTTTTAACTTCAAGTAGCTAGGCCTGTTGCTTCTAGTTTTTGAACTTGTACCAAACTACCAATTAAAATATTTGGTGCTGCGGAGACTTTCAGGTTGACAGGAAATTGGTGAAGCAGACAGTAATGACCTCAGTGTATGGTGTTACTTATGTCGGGGCACGTGAACAAATCAAAAGAAGGTTGGAAGAGAAGGGTCTTATCGATGATGATAGGCTGCTATTTACTGCATCTTGCTATGCTGCTAAAGTAAGCATTGATTGTCTAATATTCCCCATGTTTCAATTTGTTTGTCCCACTTTCCTTTTTAAAGAATGCCTCTTTCCTTTTTTTAGCAACTCTTTCATTCCAACTTTTCCACATGACATGTTTAAAACCACAAGATTCAAAAGTCTATTATACTTCCTTAAACTCCGTGCCAAGTCAAAATAGGACGAACAAATTGAAACAGAGGGGAGTATTATAGTAAGCTACTCACAGGTTTCTATTACCTAGTCATATATTCTTAACTTAGGTCACTCAATCTACCTTTTCTAATAATCTACATGAGTTGAGCTTAAATGAAGAAGCATGGTCGGTGAGGATTCATATAGCTGACCCCAACTTGTTTGAGACTGATGTTTGACGCTTAGTGGTAGTTGTTGTTGTTTCCTTTAACTAACACATACGCCATACCTGCATGGGCAAGACGTGGAAGGATTTCATAATTAAATAAAAAGGAATAGTGAGTTTAAACCAGGCTATTGCTTATTACCGTCTTTCAGTATGCATACATATCACTAATTTTCACGGGACTTATCTTTCCTCCCCCATACATACCATAGGCCTAGAAAAAAATTGTCCTAAGAGCTTACTCTATCCACAAAAAAATTGGGGGGGGGGGGGGGGGGGTTT
>NW_006238973.1:1134705-1149341 GCF_000226075.1 Solanum tuberosum | reverse complement strand
AGGGGGGGGGGGGGGGGAGCTTTTGCCAACAGGACTAGCTTTTGTGAAGACTTACTGATTCAACTTTATGTTTTGACTATATATTTGTTCTCGTGTTTCTTGTCAGGTAACATTAGCTGCACTTGGGGAGTTGTTTCAAGCTGCACGTGGAACAATGACTTGGCTTGGTGATTGTGCTAAGGTCCATACCACTTGCCCCTACCATAGGCGCTCCCCCTCCACTAATTCTTTTTAATTAAGAATTTTCTTGACTAAGCTTTCTTTTTTTCTAATTTGTTAGCTAGTTAATGTTGTTATTGGATTACGAAGTATTATACTAATTATAATTGCAAAAAGGTTGATAAAATGATTGAACAACATGCAACTCAATTTAAATAAAACTTGCAGCCTATAATTGGCATATAGATCGCAAATCTGTACTCCTTGTGAAGTGCTGCAAAAGTTTCCGTAGCTCATTCTATACCCCGGTTCTGTTTCTTGTACTTTTTTTGTTGGATAACAAAACTTCAAACCAGTTCACAGATGAAGCAAAAATTGTCACCTATTCATTGCCCTCCAATGGCCATAAGATAAGTTGGACTGGCCTTTGGGGAGTGCACTGATAACTGCTTAGAAATCCAGAGTTCCAAATGAAACCCTAAATGGGATAGCCACGCTTGTAAATTCTCTAGGACCGAAAATATATTTAGTTAATCAATGAAAAGGAAAATATCTTTAGCTTTACAAATTCAAGTTTAGAACTCAAGGGTGTAACATTGAATGTATGGTCCCTTGAACATACTGCATATATATTCTTTGAAACAAAAATGCTGGTTCCCTTGGAAATTTTCCGAGAGGAATTGCAATTGGTAGTTGTAGGATATCTCAAAACTTGTTTGGACTTCTATGGTTTAACTAGTGATATTTAACAGGTGATTGCTTCAGAAAATCAGCCAGTGCGATGGACGACACCTCTGGGGCTCCCTGTTGTGCAGCCTTACTTTAAAACTCAGCGGCATGTTGTAAGTGCTTCTTTAATCAAGTAACATCCATCTGATCAAGTCTGTTCCTTAAGAAGCTGTTTCCTTTTTATATTGTTTTGCTAGTTGATTTTACATGTTATCACTCATAACTAAGTTGCCCACTTTAAATAGTTGGATTTTGCCTCATAGGATCTTGCATACATGATAGGAGGATGACTTTGAATAATTCATGTGACATCTATGAGAAATTGGCTTACATAATGATCTTTTTCAACTGTGATATGCCTTGAATGAGGATGTAAAACTTTTCTGTTCAACTGGCGAAGTATTTGCAAGTTTCTCCTCAAGGATAGAAGTCCTCTTTAAAAAATAAAAACGTCAGGAATTTCAAGCAACTCATGCAATATCTGTTTGTGCTAATGCGTTACTCCATATATGTGCAGATAAGAACTTCTCTTCAAGTTTTGGCTTTGCAGCGTGAGGGTGATGCAGTAAGTAATACCTCTTGTAAATGCTTTTGTTTTTTACCTGCTAAGATCTCATATTTTAATTTTATGCCTATTTTATATTGCTAATGTTGGAACCCTAGGTTGAGGTCCGGAAGCAGAGAACTGCTTTTCCTCCAAATTTTGTGCACTCACTGGATGGTTCACATATGATGATGACCGCTGTTGCTTGCAGGGATGCTGGACTACATTTTGCAGGTTTGCCTGCCCTTTATTTTTAATGATATCTGGTCTATACTTGAGTTTTTGACCACTTAGATGCACATGTATGCTTGCCTACATACAACACACAGAAGTTGAAATTGTGTTTCTACTCAATTATGAAACAGTCGAGTGAAAAGGTTTCCTAAATTGAAGTCCTTCGAGTGAAGGTTTTGTTGTCAATAAACTCCAGTTTGTTTCTGAAATATTTTAATGCTGAATTGGATTTGCCAAGAGAGAGAAATGTGTAATTTTTTACATAGGATGCTTTCTCTCTCAAGTTTCTGGATAAGAATTAAGATAATATAGCTGGCTTGAAGGACATGCCGTGATAGTTATAGAAGTTCATCATATGTTGGAACAACATAGTTTTCATTTCTGTACTCTGTCATGCTCCCACTGTCCCCTTTCTCTCTCAGTGCTACTATAACATGCTACCAGTATGTGAAAAATGACAGTCCATTAGATGATTCTCTTTTGTAAAGTGATTATTTAGATCTAGAATTCTCCCCAAGCAAAACGAACTCATATAGGCAAACTTAGCAGAAACTAATGTTGGATTGGTCATTTGTTGTATATAAACTCATGAACTTTATGTGATACTTAAGCCGAGGGTCTTTCAGAAACAACCTCTCTATCTCCACAAGATAGGGGTAAGGTCTGCATACACTCTAAGTCTCTAGCCTCCCAAACCCCACGGTGGGAATACATTGGGTATGTTGTTGTAAACTCATGAACTATTAAGACTTCTAGAACTTGCTTTAAAGTTCATTTACTTGCATACATTTCAAGCATTGGTTTTGTTTGATACAAACTTTCTTCAGTTGAGATTATTGATCAAACTCCTAACCTGTTGTAGGGGTACATGATTCCTTCTGGACTCATGCTTGCGATGTCGACCAGATGAACAGGATACTCAGGGAGAAGTTTGTGGAGCTGTACAGTATGCCTATTCTTGAAGATGTAAGTATGTTAAAAGTGAAAATTTCCTTTCTAGACGAATGTGTTTCAGGATCTCCCCGATATTTACTTTTGTTTCTCTTTCTCAAGCTGCACTTATGAGTTATAGTATACATGGTATCTTGTTTGCAGTTGCTTGAAAGCTTCCAGGAATCATATCCAGCATTGACATTTCCCCCTCTACCAAAGAGAGGTGATTTTGATTTACAGGAAGTTCTCGAGTCACCCTACTTCTTTAACTGAGAACCAATAGCATTGAAACAACGAACCCCTTTCTTCAAAATGCTATGTTCTTGCTCTGAAACAAGCATATGAGGCTTTTATGCGAGGATGATTGGTGGGACATGTATTCCGATGAAACATGAGAGCTTTATTTTGTTCTTGCGCTGACCCTTCTCAAGTAGCATGTCTTTCGTGGCTTACTACATAAGCTCTATGCGCTAGGTGCCTAAAACAATGCAAAACAGTCGGATGCTTTGGAAATTTGCAGTAACATTGGCGTGTACTGCATGAGACCATATGCAAGTTCGAACTTCCAGCAATGAAAATCTTGACTACGCCATGCACCATCCATATCACTGGAAGATGTAGCATCCATCTCTGTATGCTTTGGAGCTGAAAATACACAGCTATGTACACTGGTTCAGTTTCTTGTAGGTGCTGTACAGATATCTTTGGAGAAAATTGTAACGTATCTAGTTTAGGATTCTTGATATGTATAGGTATAGAAACAAGGGAACTGTTGTTGTATCTAATATAGGAAAAAGATATATTTGTGCTTTTTCAAATTGAATTCCAGGGCTAAACAAGAGATATGTATTACTACTATAATGTTTTCCTGTATGACCTATTAAATGGTACTCATGGCGTTGTGAGGGAAAATGTCACACCACGAAACGAAGAACTTGGGATTACCTCGGCTTTTCGTGTATATTAATTCATGAATTTTTGAAATATATGTGATCATTTCTGTTTGAGCTCAAGTTTTGTGAGTTTATTTGTGACATTATAGTAAATGATACTAATAGTTTTCTAGGGAAACACATTTTTTTTTTGGAGTTAATGGGTCTTGAACATAAATTTAGGATTATCTCTTTTTTTCGTGTATTAATTTATGAATATTTTGGAATATGTGTGACTGACTTTGTTTGAGCTCGGGTTCATCCGTGATAACCAAGTAATGATACTTATAGTCATACGGAGGTAGACATTACTTTTTTGGAAGTTAATGGGTCAGAAAAAAGGAATTTGTGATTATTTTGGTCTTTTCGTGAGTATTAGTTCATAAATTTTTCGAAATATAGTTGATATACTCTGTTTGAGTTAAAATGGTGTGGGTATATTTGTGATAACGTAGTAAATGATACTCCAATATTTTCCATAGGAAAACATCATGAAATAAGAATTCAAAATTATCTCAATTTTTCGTGTGTTAATGTCCATGAATATTTCAAGAATATGTGACCAGTTTTGTTCGAGCTTAAGTTTTATGGGTCCATGAGTTACGACCTAGTAAATGTTACTCATAGTTTCTCAAGGGCAGACAATGCTTTTTTTTGGAGTTTATGGCTTACAAAATAGAAATTTAAGATTATCTCGACTTTTTGTGTGTGTTAGTTCATGAGCTTTTCGAAATATGTATGATAGACTATTTGAACTCAAATTTTGTTGACCTATTCGTGTGTATTAGTTCATGAGTTTTTTCCTTCTCTATCTTCCCATTTTTCTTTTCCTTTTCCACCATGAGATACAAATTCCAGAAAAGCACTACAAACTCATCTGTCTATCACATAATATAAATGTGGGAGACTCTTGATGATATCACTAGACTATACGCCTCGATACATAAAACCATACCGATCATACAAAATCATCGTATTAATAAGTTGTTTGAACAGCAATCTCCAGATAGTATATACCACAAAACAATTCCCCAGTTCGATAAACATGTCAATACAAACTGCCTTTTATTGGAGGGGAAATTAAAATTAAACTCGTAGACTTTATTTGGAATGAAAATCTCACCAAGAGGACGCCTTAGATACAATACTCGAATAGTGATACAACAAATAAATTAACAAGACCACGACCACAAACTCCTTGTGTCCAACGAAATAACGAGATGAGTCTAGTACCTGTCGTCTGAACAATGGAATGAAACCATTCGACAAGACTTAAGCCTGCAAAAAGCTAGCATACTTGGCACCTAGGAAAAGCCTTTGGATACAGAGCAAGGCATTTTTCGTGACCTCAGCATTCTCATGGTTCAACAGTCTCATTACGCGCTCCTTAGCTTTGAGGTCATTCACTATAATTCTCCCAGCAGAATGGCACTGAATGAACTGTGACAGATCATAGCAAGCAACAGCAAGTGTCCTTGCATCACTTGATGTGTCCAAAATTGTAATGAGCACCCTCAAGATCTGCAACACCATACAACACAAGATATCAGTCTTAATATTAGAAAAAATTGTGCTTCACAGATTTGAAAATCCACCCCGAAGAAGAACAGTAATATGCTACGAAGATCATAGAAGCGGAGGATTCAAGATTTCAACCTCCAGACTCTTAGGATAGAACTCACTGTGCTTTTAAAATTATGGTTCAAAGTATATTGTTTGTTGAAAGTTGAGTGTTTTTTTCATGTGTTACGTCTCGGAGATATTAGTTTCAGCTGAATGCCAATAGTTACGCTTAAGGTCTACACATGATATAGAAGGCAAAATATACAATAACAAAAACATACCCAATGTTATTCCACAAGTGGGATCTGGGGAGGGTAGTGTACGCAGACCTTACCCCTATCATGGGAAGAAGGTAGAGAGGATGTTTCCAAAATGCCCTCTATATTAATTATTTATTAGTTAAGGGTGTGACCTCCTCATCCACTCTGCTACTATGGGCGACAGTTTACCTCTAATGATGGAAGTTACTACTTAAACATGAATATTAAAAAACAGCTTTTTGATTTGATAAGCAGATAGACTTGTTTGAAGGTCAGCACGATATCAAGAAACCCACCAGAAAACTCTGGTTCTGCTGTTAATGTAGGCACCAAGATGGAGTCGGTGTTTACACTGTTATGCAGTGCGTACTTTACAGCCTTTAAAGACATGTAGCTTGGGAAGGTTTTGCAATCTACAAGAAGTCAAGTATTACCTGGAAATCATTCTCCTCAAAATTATTTATGTTCTCCCGCCAGAATATAGGATCTTTGTGCATTGGGGACCAATCAAGATGGCCAAGAAGGACTTCCTGCTTGTACTTGTCAAACGAACTCAGTTTTTTGATGTTTTCCTTCAATCCTTGTTCTAGTTGATTCAGAGCGTCCAAAAGATCCTGCAGAGATGATAAATAACGGTAAATACTTTTTCATTCTACAGCAGACACAGTAACATGATTAAGTCATCATAGTAAATTCTAAGATGAACCGAGAAGAAGTTCTAATGGTGACTATTCTTCTAATCATTTTCTACGCTGTTAGCAAATGAGAGAAAAAGACTAAATTTAAGGTATAATATCAGATTTAAAACCATGACTAAGATTCTTCACCTCATCACTCCAAGCCTGTGCTTTCAAACTCTGAACAATTTGCAGCACTCCCAAGTCTACCATATGAGCACTAAATGTTCCTTTGGAAAGCAAATTCCGAAGAGTCAAGATGACAACCCGTACAACCTATAGTTATAGAAACACCACAGGCCGTGAACAGAGATGAGCAAGCCAAAGACAACCAAGGTAGAAAAAGTGCAGCATCAAATTTAAAAAATTAAAAGGGAGTACAAATAGTTATTATGCATAAAGCAGCACAAGTAGCTCACCTTCTCTTTTGTTGAACCTTTAACAACTTCTATCAATCGAGGGAGGGCCCTTGAAGTAGCTAAATACTCTATTGCAGGTTCATAGTATGACAAAAGCCACACACAAAGGCATGTCTCATAGAGAAGCTGTTTGAAGGAAGAAAATAAAATCAAGAAGAAGAAAGAAAAATATATTCTTTTGTCATCTAGCTTCAGGAGGTGGTTGATAGGTTGAATGAGTACAGAACAGTCTCAACCACCACAATTTTCTAGCACGACACGTATATAATTTATAAAGGTAATGCAATATATGGCATTATAGAGTGAAGAAAACCTGGATAGACTGCTGGGTGGATGCTGGTGAAATTAAAGGAACAAGCAACTTCACTCCATCAGCTCGAACAAATGAAGATCGAACAACTGGCTCTTTCAACAGAGTTGATAGGCAGTTGATTGTGCTAGGAATGCTGCGGGTAGGATGAGTAGGCTTTTTCAGCTGCACAGATCGTCAAAATCAGGAACGACAGCAGTTAACTGAAACATGATAACCCCAACAAGTGGAATTAATCCATAAATCCCCAACCCCCATCCCATTGAACTTTCCACTATCTTCAATTATTTAGCTTCAAAGTGAAGAAATAGGTCATAAACCCAGTTGTAAGGCTCAGAAAGATCTTGATGAGAAGCAAGAGCTTCCTGATCCCTGTCAATGGCGTCATTCCATTGCCTCTTACTGATTAAACTAATACATCGCACCCTCATGATCTTATGATTATAGCCCTTTTCGCTTCAACTGTTTCTTTTATTCTACAATGGACAACCTTCCTTCTATGAAATATTTCCACAACTATATTGAATCCCCTTTCAAATGTTTGCAAGCCCAGTAATTGCAGGTTTGGGTGGGATGGAAGAAAAATATAGAAGTGGAAACTCTAGGAGCATAGACAAACCTGTGCACAAAGCCACTCCACCACGCCTGCCAGAACATCGTCAATGGTAGTGATTTTCTTCTTTGAACTTGAGGCATCTCCATTTGCATCAGCACCATTCTGAACTTTTGACCTAGCACTGGAGTTGTCATTAAGAGGACCGCAAAGTTATTAGTTCATTTGTCATTCTAACATTCTCGGTCTTTTGATATCATTGACATGGGAGGAGAGATCATAACCTAATTACCTCACTGTCAAAGATAGAATCTTACAGCTCTTCTCTTGTATGAACCAATTACCTTTCCACAGCAATCTGGAAAACAGAACTCATCTTTAGAAAAGTTGAATGTCACGGACAGATAAGAATACATAATCTTCACTGATTTATAAAAATAACAGTTTAGAAGAGGCAAAAAAAGAGGAGAACCTACAACTCCAATGTACAATATGAGCGTCACCCTTTTCGACAACCTATATATATGTGTATTTGGTGGTTCTATTCATCATTTCAATATCACCTTATTGACAATTTCTGGTCATTATGACCAATAAACTCAATGCTTTCTTCAAGCAGTAAAGGGCAATAAAATAGCTGTATGCCTGTACTAACAAACTGAAGGTAAAGGTGTCTTGACTTTGCCACTGTACGTATTATTTTGTTCCAAAGTAACTGAATACCAAATTATTAGAGTAAATATAATGTAATTAAATTCCTAGTTTGATAAGTCTTCTAATTCTAGCATCTACAGTTTTAGCATCCAAAAACTTTGTACCAAAAGTTAGAAATGAGGAGGGTAAGATGTAACTTTTGGTATGAACCATAAAATTGAACTACTACTACCTACGTATTAAATAAATGAGGAACACAACAGGTGTGATCTTCTATAAATATGGCAAGATATGTTGATATAGGATGAAGGCAGGGGAAGGGGGTGCATGCAAATTGCAATCCTTTGCTACAAAGGAAGAGAAAGAAAATAGTATCTACACGGCAAGTGTAAATAAAGGACATCAACCCTTGCAGAATAGTAAGAAAATGGAACAAAAGTTAAAAATGGGTGGAAGAATATTGCCTGAGGAAAGGTTCATAGGTATCTTCGTCTGCAAGACTCTCATCATGGAATAGTCTTGCTCTTTTTGGGTTTGCTGCCAAGAAATAAGCATTACATCAGTCCACTTACCAAAAGAACTCTAAGAGTAACAAATTCTCTACTTACCTGTAAGCATTTCATCAATCAAAGCCAAAACATATTCCACGGTTTCTTCAGTGTAAATAAAGGACATCAACCCTTGCAGCATTCAGAGAAAATGGAACAAAAGTTAAAAATGGGTGGAAGAATATTGCCTGAGGAAAGGTTCATAGGTATCTTCGTCTGCAAGACTCTCATCATGGAATAGTCTTGCTCTTTTTGGGTTTGCTGCCAAGAAATAAGCATTACATCAGTCCACTTACCAAAAGAACTCTAAGAGTAACAAATTCTCTACTTACCTGTAAGCATTTCATCAATCAAAGCCAAAACATATTCCACGGTTTCTTCCTTGAAGATGTCACGTAAAATGGTAACAAAGACGCGGACATAACCTGGACCATCCTGTAATAGTGGTATCCATTTTATAATAGTATCACCAATTGAGAGTCTAAGACCATGATAAGACAATCAAAAGTTTGAGAGCTTGACCAAGCACCCAACGAAATCTAAGAATACGGGATGCTTAGAAATCAGCAGTTGCAAGAACCCCATTTCCCACATAAGCCCCATGAAAAAGCCTGTAACTTGGGAATAGCTCAATAGTGTAAAGAACACTCACACTACATTTTGATGATGCTGATGATATATGACTATTTCAAGGTAATAAATGAACTTGAAATGAAGATACCAACAACAATAACAAGTCCACAAGAATTAGACTATCTATACATGGGAGTCAGGTGTATGCCAAACTTGACTAATAAAGGAGAGGCTAGTGATGACAATTTTTATCTTCCCAAATAACAGCTAATCCATGTATTCACTGGCATGCAAAATGTAAAACTTATACTACCACAAGTGGACCTATTCCTAACCTAATTTAGAAGAACTCTCCTTTTTCTTTTTAAGAAAGAAGAACTGCAATTTAGAAGAAGTCAGCCTAAATACAAGAGGAATTAGGCAGAAAGAAGTAGTGGAAGTACAAGACGCAAGAATTCGACTTTGTACGAAACCAAAATGTAAGTCATAGCTAAAGACAACTCGTGTTAGAAACATTACATCATCCAGCAACTGGGCTTTGTAACTTTCTGCCTTCTTGTCATAGCGCCTCAACAGCTGCAAACCTGTTCCAGTGATCAGCTTTGTAGTCATGTATGTCTCCCATGGGATATCCCTCCTCAAAACCTAAGGAAACAGAAGGATCCACAATGTTATTGCACAATCACCAGTGCTAAAAGACCCAATTCATCACTATTTTTTCAGTTTTTTTTTTCTTTCCGCACTCCTATTTCCCCAAAACCAAAAGATAAAGCCACGTTTATGTTTATTTATAGGTGATGTAGTTGGTAAACTAGAGAAAAGATAAAAGAAAAAGGATGTTCCACTGTTCTTCCAGGACAGCCCACAAAGAAAAAAAACCTGACAGCAACAAATTCTTTCTCCTTCTCAAAATTGACGCCTTATCCAATCTATTAAAAGAAACTGGCAACCAAAAGTATCTTTATAATTATCCATCATTGAATGCATAGAATTCTTTCCACTTAGTGTTTATTGATGTAAACATACTACTCAAAACTTTCTCAAAAAGTAAATGGAAACAAGGTACAGCAACTAACTGCTAAGACTAAGAGCCTAGATCCTGTGTTGCATGTTAACTATGATGGCGATTGAAAGTTATAGTCCAAGCTAGTTATCAGTTACAAAAACTGTATGCTATTTCATGTCCTTATGTATAATGTAGCTTCTTTATTGTGCTTATACATGTGACATTACCTCCTCCGTAGTAAGCTCCGCGTTCTCCGTTGTCATTGTGAGTATGCCCTTCAAATCCAAAATTTGTTTTCTTCTTACCAAATAGACAGAATACGGATTGTTCTTCCTCTATCCTGTATAGATTCCACGGAAATATCTCAAAACCCAACAGGTCATAGATTCCACACATTTAAAGATGCCAACTAGAAACGGGATAAATAAACTTATTATTAGAAATCAAAATGAATATGATAACAGATACAGAAATGAAGCTGAAAAGAGAACACCAAAACACTTTCTGAACCTACTATCAACAAATTAATGTCATCAGGCTATCTTGTTTCACTTCACTTGTGAGAAGGAAAGGATTCAGTTCCTATGTGATAAAAGAAAGAAGAACCCATATTATTTCTTTTTCTTTTATTACGTTTGTCTCGTATGTGGATAAGACCAATGTTTGGTCTCTAACCATTGCAAATCCTTAACTTTTTGATGACCCAATCACTGATTTTATTTTGGGAGTTAGACCCATCACTCTATATTGAGTCCATATTGCCAACATAATGACCAAATCTACCTCCTCAGACTTGAAATTGGCTTGCACCAGCTTCATTACAGTTTTTAGTCAAACTTCAAGTTAACACCTGACAAAGTACATCAACCAAATACTTAAGGAACAATCAAGCGGAAGATGTCTCCCTAATGTGGTAGGATATTTAATACAAGTATTGGTTATATCATACAAAGTTGGTATAAGAAATAAAACAGATAGAACATGATGGAAGAAAAAGATCCATATAGGAGATATCAACTACTTAGGAACTTAAGATTAAGAACACCTGGAGGACAATTCAGTAACTGAAAGGTTAGGTCTAGTATTATGTTCTTTTAGAGTAATTCTGATATTGTAAGTAATGTATAAGAAATATTAAACTTTTTGAGCTCCCAACATACCTAAAGGGGTCTGGTAATTTCTGCATATATCTTCTTATAAAATGCACCAATCAGTGCTTTATTCAACAAAACTTAAAAGAGATATGGCATTGCTCAGTTGACAGTACACAGGTAAAAAAAGGTTCAGGGAATAAATTTCTGATTCAATCTTGGAGATCGTCACAATTTAAGGAACAACTAAAGATTTGAGTTCAAAGCTTTGACAGAATCCACAATAGTACACAGGTACAGAGAAGGTTGACCCCAAAATCTCATTGCTACAGGTTCAACATTCATCCCCATACTTAGTGAATAATCAGAAGTCAACATCACTGATCCAAATAAACCCAGAAAAGCAAAACAATCACTTCAACCATGACATTCTCCACCAACTTTCAAGCTGATTAAGTTCACTACTTCAATACTCAAAACTTTATTCCCATAAACAATCACTAATGAAAGAAATAAGCAATACTCAATTTCCCCCAGTCAAGCCAAAATCTAAGATCCAAAACTATAATAGTCAATCAAACATAAAACCAAGAAAATTCTGCCTATTTGGGCAAGCAAGCATACATTAACAAACCCAAAAAAAATACAAATTATCACTGATTGAATCACTTCAATCACACCATTATCAAAACATTTCAAGATTCAAACTTTACTCAATCACCAAAGAAAGAAATAAACAATACCCAATTCCCCCCATCCAAGCCAAAATCTAAGCTCCAAAACCACAATAGTCAATCAAACATAAAACCCACAAAATTCTGCCAAATGGGGCCAGCATACAGACATTACCAAACACAAAAAAAGCACAAATTATCAAAATCACTTCAATCACACCATTATCAAAAACACTTCAAGATTCAAACTTTATCCCTCCTACCAAATAAATCCAAGATTCACAACCACAATTGTTGATTAAAAAGATAAACCCAGAATTATTTTGTCCATATACATGAGATTTACACTGAAATTAACAGAAAAAAGAAGAAGAGAGAGATTAAAAGATACCGTATCACGTGGAAGTGACCAAATGTGATTAGAACCCAAAAAGTAATCTTCCAGTATAAGAGGGTGCAAGTAGGCTACAAATCTTGGGGTGGGGTGGGGGTGGGGGTTCACGAAGGTGAGATCAAACTCGATGGATGAGGAAGACCATAGAAAAAGGAAAATTACAAAGGGACAAAATCAAGCAATTTCAACATCACATGTGTCTTTTTTTTAATTATTGATAAATTTTAATTATTTTTTCCATAAATTTTAAGAATTATTAACTAGTTTATCTCATTTAATTATAAAATAATGATCAAAATCATATTTAAACCTTCACTTTTTCTAAGTTACCCACAATAGTTATTTTGTTTTTTACTTGCAATGGTTAGCAATTATTATTTTCTTATCGGAACTATTATCATCTATGTAGTAAAACACACTTATTGAAATAGATGCCGATAGTTCAAATAAAAAAGAGGAGTAACAAACTGATTGTTCAATCGATTGTAAGGTGTGTTTTAATACATTGATTGTGATAGTTCAAGTAGAAAAAAAAAAACATTTTTTAGTTGGAGTGTAAAGCTCATGATTGTTCATATGTGTTTTTGACAATTAGCTCTTTAATTATCCACATGGTATGTTAAATTTGGATTGTTAGTCTATATTTGAAGTAATATATACTTTTCAAAATAGTTCAAATATAATGTATCTCCTAGTTCCTCTACCTACAACATATAAGTGTACGCAAATCTTTTTCTTTATCTATGTCATCCATTAAAAATTTAGCTTATTTATGTCATTTCAGTTAACAAATAATGGCACGTATAAACCTTTTCTCAGATGGAGATGGCATAGAGCCAAACTTTTAACGGATGACATAAATGAGTCTTTTCTCAAAGTTTAATGTCATATTTGCACCTTTTTCCTTTAATAAAACTATTGTTATTCCATCATTATTGAGTCTTCAATATTTCCTTCATGAAAAACTTCTTTTGTTCTTTTTTTGTCATTACGCCTCAAAGATATAGGTGAATATTGTCACGCCCCGAGCTACTCCCGAGATGCGAACACGGGACCTAGGATCACATGTGATCCCAAGCTAACTTTGCTAGCATGATCATGAGCATACTAAAGATAGTAAACTGATGTGGAAGTTAAATCATAAATAAAAATGAAAAGATGGGGAATACCCATATACTATAACTGATATAAATGAAAACTGATGAGTTTAATACAAAGAAGATATTAGCTCAATACTAAGATGAATCTATCTATGTCTGGAATAAGCCTCTAAACTGACTAGAAATGTTGGGACATGCCCTAACTAGGTCTAGCAAAACTGAAACTAAAGACTAAAAACGATAAAGATAAACATGTCACTAGTCCTCGAAGAATGAGGACTCACCACTGATGTTGCTGAACTGAAGATCGGGAACCGATCTAAGCGTGATCTGGATGCTGAGAACATGAACCTACATCACGAGAAGATGTAACGCACGTATGCGTCAGTACTTGAAAGGTACTGAGCATGCAAGATAGAGTAAAACTGAAATAACATATAACTGAGCAAAGCAATAAAGCAATGAAATAATCTGAACATGATATAGATGCTGAATACTGAATTAACTAAATACAATGACCAAATTTATAACATGCTGAAACTGAATATTGACTGTACTGAAATATGGTCAATGCAATAGAGTCTGACTGAACTGTGGGAGCTACTAATAATCGACATAAAACCACATGAGCTAAATGTGGAGTCCAATGGATACGCCCCATCGAGAGGACCCAATATACCCTGCCAGAGGTATAGAGGCATGATGGCGTGATCACTAAACTGATGTTGCCCACAGAGGGGACTTACACCTACGTGGCTCGTAGTTCTGGGACTATATGGGTACGCTGAAACCCTAGTCCAACTCGGTATTATGCTACTCCCAATAGATTAAGTGGTTAACACATTATGACTGAGTTTCTGTAAATACTGGATAGCTCGAAACTGAACATACAAACTGAGAATGCAACAATTAATCTGATAATGATGCATTCATAAACTGAGGCATCTATAACTGAATATATTATGACTGAAATACTGAATAACTCAAAATACTGACATGTAGATACTCATACTCGAAAACTCCTTTCAACATCATATTATACTATGATCATTGATGACTTGGGAAGTCATACAGCATAAACATTGATGGGATTTCTAGATACCATACTATTCATACGTTGATGATCTACTCAATTGTCATACTAATCATGTTTTAGAAGCTCTTTCTCAAAATTCATCTTAACTTTCTCAAAAACTCAGTTTAAAACTCAAGTGTTGTCTTAAAGAAAAGCTTCTCAAGATTTATAACTCAAAATAGGGTTTATGCTAAAATATACTGATAAT
>NW_006238973.1:1134271-1134455 GCF_000226075.1 Solanum tuberosum | reverse complement strand
TTAACTGTTGTCGGAGTGACCTACGGATTGGACCTATGGGCCGTAGTTCAATCTACGGTCCATAGATTGGGGTCGTCGATCAACTCTGCCTGACAGGGCTTCACTAAAACGAGAATAACTTTTTACTTGGAGGTCCGATTTTAGCAAACTCGGTGGCGTTGGAAAGATAATTCAATTATCTATC
>NW_006238973.1:1108450-1134198 GCF_000226075.1 Solanum tuberosum | reverse complement strand
GACGGTCCGTGCTGGTCGACCGTAGTTTGTGTCAGAGGCTGGGTAAGGGAAGTCTCGATCCACGGACACAGACCACGGACCGTGGTCTGACCTACAGACCGTGGGTCGAGACTTAGCCGATTTTCTAAGCTAGGTTGGGGAGGGGTTGCAGTGGTGAACCACGGACCACCAGCACGGGACGTGGTCTGACCTACGGTCCGTGGATGGCAACCGTGGGTTGCACCTGTAACTTCTCAAAATCTGCATTTTGGTCTAAATAGGAAACGGGGTGTTACAAATATATTTTCTTTTTAGTAATGATGTGAATGTACTCGCTATTTTCTCATAAAATTATATATATTATTAAAAAAAGCTTTTGCGCACCTCAATTAATTTCACAATACTTCCAAAGAGTTGTTGTTTTATAGATCCAAGCCTTTTGAATTGTTCTACATTGTGGACTAACGTTTTTAATTGAACCATAAAATTCTTTCACAATAGTAATGAAAACTTACTTCATTTTTTTGTTAAAGAACAAAATGAAATTCAAATGGAGATGAACAAAATGTCACAGATTTTATTGAAACTATACCATAAATGGCTCATGCCATATTGATCTTTTACAACAGAGAGATGACTTCCTGTAAGGATGACAATGGGGCGGGGAGGGGTGGGGCGGGAGTGTCATGACTATACACTGACTGGTGCATTATGAGACAATCAATACACAGTTGTCTTTAAACTAAGCTGTAGAAACTTGTGCGCACAAGTAGACAGCTGCATATACGTGATCAGCATCATCAATGATCCAGTCTACTCGGTAAAACCTTTGCTGTAAAATGATGGAGTTGAACTATACAAGAAGAACACAAGCCTTGACCTGAAAAGGCGGAAATGAATCACACTGTTACAATGAAAGCAATTTGCATAGGAAAGACGAGCAGTTTCACGAGTTCTAGCAAGTCAGCAGAAAGAACACTAAATCTTTTATGAGTCTGTCAGTGGCGGAGCCATCTTGTTCCAAGGGGTATTGATCGACACCCCTTCACTGAAAGATTACACCGAGGAAATAGGTGAAAAAATAGTTTTTATGTTTATATACTATCTGTTGAATCCCCCTGGCTTCTTCGTGTGTATACTTTTCTATGTTTTGACTCCCCTTAGTGAAAACATAGCTCCGTCACTGAAGTCCGTCGAGGTACTAACAAATGCATGAGCAGGTAAAACTTCTGCAGTATAATTAGGTAATATGGCAATAGAATCTGTCAAATATGTTCACGCATGCAAACTACTTCATTGGGTGGGGGGGGGGGGGGGGGGAAAGGCTCATTTTCAGTGCACTATACAAGAAGAACACAAGCCTTGACCTGAAAAGGCGGAAATGAATCACACTGTTACAATGAAAGCAATTTGCATAGGAAAGACGAGCAGTTTCACGAGTTCTAGCAAGTCAGCAGAAAGAACACTAAATCTTTTATGAGTCTGTCAGTGGCGGAGCCATCTTGTTCCAAGGGGTATTGATCGACACCCCTTCACTGAAAGATTACACCGAGGAAATAGGTGAAAAAATAGTTTTTATGTTTATATACTATCTGTTGAATCCCCCTGGCTTCTTCGTGTGTATACTTTTCTATGTTTTGACTCCCCTTAGTGAAAACATAGCTCCGTCACTGAAGTCCGTCGAGGTACTAACAAATGCATGAGCAGGTAAAACTTCTGCAGTATAATTAGGTAATATGGCAATAGAATCTGTCAAATATGTTCACGCATGCAAACTACTTCATTGGGTGGGGGGGGGGTGGGGGTGAAAGGCTCATTTTCAGTGCAATAAACTATAGCAAGTAGGACACTTTGCAGTCAACAAGATGTAATACAGCACAATTCAAAGAAGATACTACAAACATCTGCTTGAGTATAACATGTATTTACCTTTAAACCGGAGACGAATAGGCCGTGATGAATAACAGCACCATTTTCCAGATTGATATTTATAATCCAATCTGCTTCATCCATAAAGACCACTTAACAGCCTCAAGAAACTTATCATTTTTCCGTAATGCATTGATTAGGTTAGTGTAGGTTATTCGATCAGGTTCAATTCCATTTTTGCGCATTTCCTTGACCAAATCTACTGCACGTTCAACCATTCCAGCAATTCCATAAGCCTTTATCAATGTGTTATAGCTGCACAAATCAGGTCCAATTGATCCTGATTCCTTTAATTCTGCCAGTACATTCGAAACTTCTTCAATCCAACCTAGCTCGCCATAAATGTTTATCATAATGTTGTAAGTGTAATGATCAGAAGAGTGACCAGATTCCTTCAGTCTTTCCAAGACATTACGGAATTTCTCCATTTGTCCTTCTTTCCCATAGGCATCTAACATACAATTGTAGGCTTCAAGAGAAACTGAAAAGCCATTGAAGTGCATTTTCTTGACAGTTGATGACATATTCTTGAAGTCTTTGCTTCTCCCATATGCAGCTATGAGAGTGTTGTAAGAGATAACATCAGCCAAACCACACTTTTTAGCCATTGAAAAAACCTCTCTTGCTCTTTTGAAGAGTCTGGATTTCCCATATACGTCAAGCATGACATTAAAGGTGACTGTATTAGGTAAGAATCCACGTTTAAGCATCTCATCGAAAAGCCTCGAAAGCTCATCAACTGGCAGTGCACGGGCACAGCAGTTTATGACACAGCTGTACATTTCCTGATCCCAGATGACTCCTCTTTTCACAAGTTTGTAGTAAAGATCTGCCAATTTGTCCTTCTTGTCACATCGCTGGTAGATCCGGAGCATATCACGGAGCAAATATGTGTCTGGAACAATGTTTTTTTGTTTGTCCATATCATCCAACACAGAGCAGGCTTCTTCTAAGGCTCCAGATTTCATATACATCCTTACCACAACACTGAAAGTTATTGTGTCCAATTTGACATTTGAATTCTTCAACATTAGATAAAGCTTTTCAGCTTCAGCAAAATTGTTGTTTGTACTGTAAATGTCTATCATAGTGCATATTATATGTAAGTTAGGCTTATCAGATTTTGGCATACAAGTGAACACTTTCACAGCATTCTCTGGATGCCCAAAATCTTTGCATGAGCAAATTAACAAATGGTACAAGTTGTCCTCAAATAAAGCATCCTTCCACTGCTTTTCCCGTAAGACTTTTAACGCATCATCTATCATGCTGTTTTTCACATAAGCCATCACCAGACTTGAACAAGCTATCTGGTTTCTCAAAACATGATCATATAAAGAACCTCCCAAAATTGAAGGAACTTCACGAATGAGTTCAAGCTTCTCATATGCTTGCAAAAGAATGCCAAGGATGGTTGACTTTTCGCCGCCAGTGTGCATCATTTCCTCAATAGTTCTAACAACATCCACTTCGTCTCCATGCTTGACTTGTAAATTTAGCATTGTGTACAAATTAGACGAGTTTGGCTTGTGTCCAAGTCTTTTCAGTTCCACATAGTATCTATTTGCTTCCTCATAATTGTCTGTCCGACCCCACCCTTCTATCATAGACCTGTAAGTTGTTTCATCAGGATCCACTCCAACCCTTTTAAGGTCACCAAACAAGCGTTGTGCATCAAGCATGTTGGAAATCTTCCCATATCCAGTGATCAATGTGTTGTATGCAACTATATTTGGCGAAAAACCAGCTTCGTTCATGGAAGCTAAGACCTGCTCAGCCTCGAGTAACTTGCCTTGTTGACAGTAAGCATTAAGCAGAACCAACCAATTCTCTAGATTCAGAATTACTTCATCTTTCCTCAAAAAGCCAATGATTTCTTCTGCTTTATCATACAATCTCATTCGCGTATATATCGTCAACATAGAGGAATATGCAGACTGGCACATAATTTTGAGATTCCTCATCATTGAAAATGCAAATTCTGCTTCCTCAACATGCCATCCTTTCTGATAGAGAGCCATTAGCATCCCAAAAGTCGCTATATTTGGCTGAACTCCATTTTCCAACATCATGTGAAACCACTTAGCACCTAACTCCACGAGCCCTTTTTTATGACAAGCATAAATAAGGGTATTGAAAACTTGATATGTAAGCTTACAACCTGACTCCATACTCATTTCCTTAATCATTCCCTCCGCCCCATCCCAATCGCCTCTTCTCCCCAAGACGCGGAGTATCAAATTATAGGCAGTAACATTTTGCTTTAACTTCCCATTTTTCCTCATCCATCGGAAAAAACTCAACGCTTTCCCATCATTTCCCCTTTCGAGCTCTTTCAATATTGCATTGCACTGATCCAAACTTGAGTCAGACCCGATATTCTCATCAGGAAAATCAACCCCATTTTGGCTATCTATCACACTCTCATCACTATTTACATCAAACGCAATCATGGGATTTTCTTCCATTCCATTTTTCCTATCTTTCAATCTAAAACTAGACCTATGATTCGAGTCTCTCGGTACCTTCTTCACCCTCCTAAATCTTTTCCAAACATTAAACTTCCCTTTCTGAGAATCCCTCCCAAGATTTGGTCTTTCAGTAACAAAACTGTCATTTCCTAACTCACCTTCAAAACCATCAACCCCTTCATTATCTAAACTCAACTCAGAAGTCTCTAATTCCTCAGTTTCTAATCTTGAAACTCTAATGTGCTTCAAATTACAAAATGGGCTAACCACAAATGCACCACCACCCAAAAATGAGGGAACCCAACACTTAGAATCAGTAAAGTTCAAAGCTTTTACTGTGCAATTTAGTTTCTTGGATTCCCATGAACTATCTACATAAAGGGGTAATTTCAAAGAGGCCATGAAGCAGAGTGGCCTCAAGAAAAGCTGACAACTTCAGCATCAATTCATCAAGATTCCAAATTTATTAAAAACAAACTCAAAATTTAGCTAAAAGGGGTTGGTGGGGAGTAATCAAGATTCAAAATTTCACAAAAAGCAAAACCAAAATTTAGCTAAAAAGGGTTGGAGGGGGAGTTATCAAGACTCAAAATTTACAAAAAACAAAGTCAAAATTTAGCTAAAAGGGGTTGGTGGGGAGTAGTCAAGATTCAAAACTTCACATAAAGAAAATCAAAATTTAGCTAAAAGGGGTTGCTTGGAAGTTATCAACATTCAAAATTTACAAAAAAACAAAGTTAAAATTTAGCTAAATGGGGTTGGTTGGGAGTTATCAAGATTAGAGTTTTGAGGGCTTACCTTCAAGATTAGGCAAAAAAAAAATGAGAAAAAGGGGGAAACTTTTTGAGTTTTTGAGAGGATAATGAAAAGTAGAAATAGTGAAGCAGTGGAGTGGAAAATTTTGGGATTTTGATTTTGAGAGTTTGAGCTAGTGGTGATTGTTAGAAGATGACATGGAGACTACCTGCAACATTCCTTTTACCCTTTTGTCTTCTTGCTACTTGCTAGTAAATGGGGTTTTTCTTTTTATTGGGAAAAAAGAGGCAAATTAGACATTTTCTAATTTTTTTTTAAAAAGTGGGATACGAGAAGGGATTGCAATGTGGGAAATCGAACCCTCACCAATAAGGTGAGAGTTTAGGTAGCCAACCAACTGAGTTTAGACATTTGGTTGGCCATCAAAGTAATTACATTCGTCAATTAGATATACCTTTAATATATATTATTTTGCATAAAATTGTATGTTTGATATAAAGCAAAACTATAGACTAAGGTCTATTATTTTGATGGACGATTATTTTTGTCAAAATGTATGTTTTATGTATGTTATACAATGATATACAACAAACATATGTATGAATGACTATTATTTTGATGGACGATTATTTATATCAATTTTTAAAACTAAAACCTTGAACCCTAGACCAAATGTATTAAAAAAGATTAACCTAAGTTTGGATTATTATTATTTTTTCTGCAATTTGGGAATATGAATTTAAAATCACTAGTAATGATATAGCAGCATGCATGGACAAAATTAGTGTAGAGTTTTGTGGTTCTTGCTAATTTTATATTTAAGTTGGTGATGTTTGTTATAAGAAAGACATATAAATTAGTTTTCCTTTTTTATGATAGTGATAAAATCATTTATGAGCTTCTTCTGAAGCTAACAAACTAGTCCATCATAAATTTTTTCAAAATAGTCCAATAACATTATCGAGTCCGAATTCAAAAGAATTACTTTTTTCAACAAAAAATGTGAACATCAAAAATTACTTATACATCACAATCTTCTCTACATATAGGACACGTGTTATTTTCCGATAGCCACGTAAATAAGCAACTTCTATGAAATATATGTGAACAAGGAGTAATCACGACAACGGATTTTTCTTCAAACATCTCAAAACAAACCGAACATATATCTCCCAATTCAAAATTCATAACATTCTCCTTTTTCAATTTCGTAATCTTCAATCCGCTTTTCACTTCTATGAATTCTTGATTTTTCCCATCAAAAGCCTCAATCTTATTATTAAATCCCTTTCTCTTGGTCAAAAAATCCAACAAAGTATCCAAAATTTCTTGAACATTAGGATCATTGAAAGTATATTCTACTTCAATTACAAGAATATTTTGCACTTCAATTTTTCTCTTTTTACTAACCCCAACACAAGATTCTTGAACCCCATCAACTTGTAAACAAAATTCGCCTTTGTCATCATCATGATCATTAATGAGTGTTTCGTACAAATCAGTTAATCGAAATTTACAAATATCATCACAACTTTTTGACGAGATATCAAATCTTCCACTTTGCATGTCAACATCTATTGCCACAACAATTTTGCTAAACTCATCATCCACATTACTCAAAAAGTTCAAATTTTTACCAAAGCTACTCGATAAATAATTATAAATTGTGTTAGCTAAATGTGGAATCGTGTCTTTAAAGAACAATTCCGATAACCTTAAAGCAAAATCAATACTTTCAACAAATTTCTCCGGAGTTTCACAAATCTTCAAAGGTTGAACACTTTTCTTGAAAGTTGTCTTTTTTGATTGTCCTCCACGATTTTTAGAGTCACAAGTTCGAGGTCTAACGATCCTAATTCGATTTGTTACCCTTAAAACTAAAAATCCAAATCTCGATGACGATCCTAATTGGTGATGATGAATAATAACACGATTTTTAATCATGTTTTGCATCCAATTAAACACCCTTATTTTAATTGCCTTGATACTTTCACTTTGATATACCATTGTTTGTTTTCTTGAAAATATTTTTTTTTTGAATTAAAAGTGAAATATATATAGAGGTAAGACATATATTATTACAAGGAAACTTATTATAAATAACGTTTTTTTATTTGGAATAGGAGAGATTTAATACCATTCCAATTTAAATTAGGAGTCCTTTTATTACGCGGTTTCATTTTTTAATTCAATCTATTTTTAACCTGTTCAATTTATTGGTACCTACATATTTATGACCATATAAGGAAAGAAAGTTTTATTGGGCATATATTACAAACATATTATTAAAAATAAATAAAGAATTTAAAACTTAGTAAGAGTTGAACGATTTGAATTATGATGTTGAAAAGAATAAATAATTTTAATTATTTAATAAGTCGAATGTTAAAACACATTTTAATATTCAGATATATATATTAAAGTTCAAACGTAGTCTGTATTTTAATTATGATTCTTAATAGCTATTATTAATATATACTACGTACTATTTTTATTACCCAAAAAAAAAAAGATACGTTTTAGGAAATTTTTCCTATTTTTGTATTTTAAAACAATGCCATATTTAAAAAAATGCCATAAACAAACTTACCTTAAATAGGATTGGGATTCTTATTCCCAAATAAAAAAAAGGAAAAATCACTTCTATATATTTGTTTTTGCTCCTTTTTAAGTCATTGTCTGAACTGAGTCAACTCATATTGAAAGCTCTACGAGTTCGATATAATGGCTTTCAAGGAAGAAAGTGTCAATCCATCTATTGTTCTTCATATTTCATCCCATGAACAACAAAACCATAATGAAGAATGTTGTCCTAACAATTTTTGTTGTGGTCAACTATTCAATAATTATCCATATTTAATAACTTCTCTCTTTTTTTATTGGTTGTTTTTTAGTATTATGTTGTTTTACATTATATCTCATGAAATGTCTTTTCCCAAATTTTCTATTGAATCAATCATACTTCATCCATATTGTTTCGTAATATTTCATATCGGTTGTTTTAATGGATATAACATTTGTATAGATTATTTTTGTTTTCTATCGTTACATAATGTCACACATACAACAATTTGAATGATAAACCTACCATAAAATTTGAGTAACAAACAAAACAAACATGTTATTTAAACTAACAATACAATACAACGAGTAATAACCATTCAAACAAGGTGTAGGTGTGATCGTGCCGTTATCTTATTCTTCTTCTCGTTTTGTTATTGCTTACTATCTACGTATTAGTCTTTTTCTACTCATACCTTACTTTTCTTCTAGGTCTTATCCTTCAAATGGTTGATTCATGACATTATATAATGACGAGAAACAATACAATCGATTCAAACATTGTATTCATCAAAATAATACGATACATTATGAAACGATAAGTAATCACCATCCAAACAAGGTGTAGTGATCTCTTTATATTGTTGACCTTATTTTCACCCGACAGTATTTGTGTTCTATTTAAGTTTATACAAAAGCTGTTGAAACAACCTCTTACATACATGGATTGCGTACAATAAACTCATGTGGTCCGATCCTTAGCTTCCTCGAACCATGTACGTAGCGGGAGCTTAGTGCACCAGGCTCCCTTTTTTACCATCTTCCTATCAAACAAGTAAAAAGAAAACCCTTCCCTAAGGCATCCACCACTTGAAACTTTTCACTCTCAGCCATCCAGAAATTCTATCTGATTTACAAGTACTGAAATTCATGAAGCACAAACATAGGGATGGCAAGAGAAGTAGAATTCATTCTCAAATCATATAATTGCAACACAACTTTGGTTCCATTTCATACTTGCTTTAGATGATAAAATCTTACAACTCATAAGCGTGGCATCGAGTTTTTATAAAAAGATCACAAGCTAAAGATAAACAAGCATCAGCTTGGAAAAAGAAAAAGAAAAACAGAACTAAGAGTCACTAATTAGTTCCAAACTAGGCATAGATGTTCCTGCTAAGAACGACTTGACGAGAGTGAGAGCTTGTTTCGGTCTATGCAGAGCAACTTCATGTCCGGCGCCTCTTACTGTAACAAATGTCAGCCCTTTGTACTCCTGAGTCCATCCTCCAACCTGTTTAACGCATTAATGGTATGATAGTAGTTTGACGTGATCAGAATTGATACTAAATCAAGAAATAAGCAATTGCAGAGCTATAGACAGATTGAATTTGAGGTACTTCATGAAAGACGACAAAATTGAGCAATGAAAATACCTGTCCATCATCATACCAAGCGCGCCAAGGAGCAACAGTTGGCAATTTTAGAGCATCTATGCTGTAACGGGTTGATGTAACTGGGATCACAGCATCTGTGTCACCACTGCCATAAAATTAAACAAACAAACATTCCTCGCGATATCAGCATTTTGTCAGCTCACATTAGTGGTAAAAGTGCCTATAATATGCTGAAAAAACATTTTGAGGTTCGCGCAATGATGTCTGCAAGCAGTCTTGAGTATATATCAGAGCTTTTAGATTCTATGTTTCAATTGAAACCAAGTTTAACTTTCTTATCATACTTCAGCCCCTTAACATCCTCAACATAACTACTTATCAACTTTGTTTGTAATACTAGTTTAACAAACTATTTGGAGTTTCAAAGTTTCCTCTCTCTTTCTCAAAATAGTAGGTTATTAAACAATCGGATGAACAATAATTGGCATATAGAGAATGTTGTAGTTTGTTAGGCAGGTTTAACACTAACTTAAATGAATACCATCAGAATTGTGAATGTTGCGTACAATTCTGCTTGAAACAAAACGACTACTAGCATTAACTGTAACAAAATGACTACTAAAATCGCAATGCTTGCCAACTTATCAAGTCAATGTGAGAAGAGAAGGAAAAGCTTAGCATTAGGATAAAAGCATACCTAAAAACCCAAATACGAAGACCTGACTTTATCAATTCACGATAGACATCCAGCACTGACATGGGAGAATCCTTCCAACCGCTGGATACTTCTTCACTGCAAGAAGAGAAAATGAGTAAATACATAGCTCCTACCTAGTATATGACATGTACAATTGAAAGACAAAAGGGGCTAGCTCACTGATTCAATTAACCTACACAATAATGCATTTTTCATTTTGACTCATATATAATAAAGACATTGCATGAGATCCCCTTCAACATCTGTAAACCCCCATGGACTTTTAGTTTTTTCTTTCTTTTAGAAGGCAAGCAGCCCTCAACATTTCAAACCAACCATCATCCATTTACACTTCTTTTTTTTATAACCATGGTGCCCGGTCAGCTTGCACACTCCTCGACTAATACCACGAGGTACCTGCTAACTCCCAAGTCCCACCAGCACATGTATCCACCAGAGCTTGGTTAGATGGGAAGAAATCATCTAGTGTTTTTTGTCTCTGTTGGGTGTTGGGACTTGAACCTGAGACCCCATGGTTCTCAACCCATTTCATTGACCACTAGGCCGCACACTTGGTTGCCCGTTCATTTACCATTCTTATCCTGTAGTTTTTATTTTGTTATGTATGGGGACAGCAATGAAAGAAAAGAGAGAAAATCAAACGGAAGTGTAACTTGCTGCTGAAGAAGAGAAGAAACAGCGAGGTTGCTGCTTTTTTCAGTGAGTAGGTGTTGGAAGAGAAATGAAAATACCTGCAAGTTACCCATTTGAATGATGAGTTTCTCTTATGAACATGAAGAGCATTCTGAACTTCAGGAAGATTGAAGTAGATTTTCGAGTGCTGCTCTGTACATGGATCATAGCTTCTTCTGAGATGGCCTATACTCTATTTAAAGGCATAAAATTTTATCAGTGATCAAAATAGTGATAAGTAAATCTTTTTCAAAAGTTTAATTTCAATCATTTTGAAGCAGCATGTTATCCAAGTTTAGAATCACATTTTCAATCAAATTTAACAGGTATATACTGAAAACGTCGCATGTTGATAGCATCTCAATCATCCTACAGGAAAAAATGGAAAGTAATAGAAGAAAGTGTGATTAAACCATTACCATTCCAAAAAATCATGTTTACTCACTACTCAGACAATGAACACTATAAGTGAATAGAGTTAAAACTTTATAACTGAAGTTAACGTGGGAATAAAGTCCCAGTCACTTACATTGCTCTTTCTGAGCAAGTGGTTTAGTATACTAAATTTGGCTGTGCATGCTGGAGTGAAGATGCTGTAGCTATCAATATTTCCGATTTCTTCATTAGCCTGATCAAGAATCTTATCACACTGCTCTGAGGGTCTCAAATATGATTGGTCGTGGCACAAAGCATTCGCCTGCTTGTATGTTTGGTCAGAAATCATTCCAGCTGACCACATGAATTGAAATAATCCCAAGTGATCATTATAGTCATCAGTCAAAGCATTTCCAACCTGCAACGTTCATTACCTAGTGTTAGTACTATACTACACAAATGCAAATGTTTTGTCTTTGATAATCTTATATGTATGTGTGCATTGGGTTGAGAAACAAGCGTGCATACCATGAAACCTTTTAAGTTGATCACTTGCGTCTTTAAGCCATGGTTGTGCCTCACAATAGCTTGACTTAGCTGAGGAACATAATGCCCTGGTCCACAACCACGAATAAGTAAACCACAGTTGTTTCAGTAATTGAATGAGCTACCCAAGATAACAGCAACAAACCCAGAATAGTCCCACAAGTGGGATCTGGGGAAAGTAGAGTGTACGCAGACCTTACCCCTACCTTGGCAGATACAGAGGTCATTTCCAATAATCCCTCGACTCAAGCAAAGCAAAAATACAAAATTTATGAAGACATAAGCAGTAACAACAGCAATACAGTAAGAAAACAGAGGCATATATAAGAGACAACAAGTAGTAATAGAAAACTAAGAATGAGAAATACTGAAATAGTGAAATGAAAAAATTACCAAAAATAATACTAATACTACTACCAGGAGAGACAAGACGCGAAACTATTTACTACTAGCCTTCTACCCGAATCCCTGACCTCCACAATTGTTGCTTGTATAAATCCTATCAAATGTTGAGAGGCTAGATAATTGTTGACATCCAAACATCTTTAAATATTAGAAATAAATCATATGAAGAAAGATCTTTCCCGAAAACAGACAATAGGCAACAATAATTCAATGCCTAGAATAAGATTAGAGGCTGTATGGTGAATTGTCAACAGACAACTTGAAATTAATAAACTCAAAGGAATGCTTATACAGAAAGAGGGAGAATATCAACTAGTATATCAAGTGAAATGACTTGATACTCCAGAAGTCCTCTTGCTTCCTTTTTCCTTTTAAATTGTCAACTTCAATTTTCTCTGTTTGAGACAAACCAGAGGGCATGAATATGTACTGTCAATTAGAGCAGCGAGCAAATGACATCAATTAGTGGGTTGTAAGGCAGTAAAGGATCTTTATGACTCCATCTATGTAATAAATATACAAAAACAATCGAATTCCTGGAATGCTTATGGATTTCCTCCATAAGCATAAATAGACATGTAATTTCATCTTGATGACCAGCTACTTATCAACAATGCACCCGATATATTTGGTCACCGTCAATTGACTAAGGGATCTAATCATATTGCACTGGATACAGCTAACCAGTAAATGTTCGAAACCTAAATCTCACAAGTAGATTAGAAAAATAATATTACCAGCATAGCTCTCTCCTGAAATATAAAATTCTCTTCCTTTATATTCTGGAAATCGTTCAAGCCACTTCAGTAAAAATACAAGGGAGTCCGCAGCTGTAATGCAACAACAACAATTGAAGAAAATTTAATACATGTTTACAGATATATACGGACAATAACCTAAAGAAAAACACTCAAAAGGTCATATGACTACCTGTCCGAGTGTCACCATTGTTGAGATGATCAGATGAAGTGTTTGAATAGGAATAACCAACTCCAACAGGCGAGTCGAGAAATAACACGTTTGCAGCTGCAGAAACAGATAACTGAGTCAGACTCCATCCTGATAAGTTCCTAAAACAATGCTTCAGACAATTATGTCCAAAGACCAAATGTATACATACTTCAGAAGCAATGTGCCTCGGGGTAAAATTGTCGAGTAAACATGGAATATCTGGTGAATTTCTAACCTCTATTGTTTGAAGAAACACTGGCTTCCTATAACTACTTAAGTCAGGCAAGGTAAAACTGGGTCAAAGAATCCGTACATAAACTAATCTGACTAGAAAGTGAAACCATCCTCCATCAATGCCTAATGACATCATTTTCCCGATACAATAAGAGTAAAATCCATCTTTGAACACCAACAAGAAGACAATTGTATAGACCGCAGTACTAGCTAACAGAAGTTGATACTCGGTCGCCCCCTCCTCCCCCCAAGAAAGTTATTAGTCCTTTCCCTTAAAATTTACAAAAAAAAAACCATTACAACAATCAAATGTAACCACAACAACAATCTCTTTGGTATCACATCAATCGGTAAGATACCAGAGCAAAAACAATAAGCCTTGATTCTCCAGTGACATAATTTAAGCTTCCTCTCCAAAACGAAATTCGTTTTGAACCATTTACAACCACATGTGAAATCTAAGAACAACTATAAAGTTTGCCCATCACTTACATTCTATGTTTTGACACTGCTAAAGTTTTCTTCTTAAGGTTGGACACACTGAAGTGAATCCCATGAAGTGGGCACATGAATGTATAAGCATATATTATACATCTCATAAAAATGATATTTATGACGAGCATGCTTAGAAAGGTAAAATCCCTCAACAGTAGAATAAGTTTTTATAGCAAAAAGAAGGGGCATTATGAAACATACCTAAGTTCCAAGAGTAAGGATTCCAATAGAGGGTCTTGCCGTCTTTCTCAATATGAAAGGGTCCAAGTTCCTCAGCTAACCCAAAGGCAATCGACGAACATCCTGGACCTGTAAGAACCCATAATCAGTAATAAACAAATCATTGGCACAATCAACCACATTGAACAACCATTTTATTGGAGGAAAACGATCATCCAACTTCAACAATATGGGAATTGATGACTCTTCAACACTGACAAAGCCAGGAATTTTCATAAGGGGATTCAGAAGTAGCAATCTTTTAACCCCTTTGCCACTTCACTAGAATTTTCTCTTATGTCAAGAGGATTCAACAGCTTATATATACCTGAAAAACGAATTATTTATTGTCCTATTTGCACATTACTATTTTTCAACCTAGTTCTGCCACTACTCTTTAATTTTTGTTATATACAATAAAACAATCAAACAAAGACAAGCTCAAAGAGAACAAGAAAATGTAATCAAACAAAGAAAGGGCATAATGTGCAATCTTTTAACCCCTTTGTCACTTCACTAGAATTTTCTCTCATGTCAAGAAGATTCATCAGCTTATATATAACCGAAAAACAAATTATTTATTGTCCTATTAACACATGTATAATTTTTCAACAAAAATCCCCTCTTTCTTCAGCCTCGTTTCACCATTGCTCTTCAATCAGAGGCGGAGCTAGGTGGGGGTTCATGGGTTCGGACGAACCTAGTAGCTTTTATGTACACCCTATATTTGTACTAGAAAATTAATTAAATATATATGTATATTAATTTGTGAACCCCTAACAACATTAATTGACGGTTATTAACGAAATTTAGAACCCCCAAACTCTTAATCTTGGCTTCACCTCTGTCTTCAATTTTTGTTATATATATATATATTTTTTTTTTTTTTTTTTTTATAACCAAGAAATCCGTCTGTGACCCGCCCTTTGGACCAATCACAGCCTTCTAAACTCGGTGGATAATGGGCCCGCCCCTCTACCCTTCTCCACTTAAATACCGGGCTTCGCTTTGCATGGTGTGGGGCTTGAACCTGCGACCTAAGCCACAAATCCTCCACCTTTTGTCATATACAACAAAAACCAACAAAACACAAGCCAAAGGAGGATAAGAAAATGTAACTAGAATGCAATTGTAAAGATATAACAACTGAGCCTACTCAAACTCAAAAGCTAACTCTTGATGGGAGGATAATCCAAGTCCATATAAACAACCATCATTCCATTCCTCAACCAATGTAGGACTCGAACACTCCCTTCACGCTCAGGCCTAATTGAAGCATGGACCAGGAGCCCCTGATACCATGTAAAGATATAGGACTTGAACCTAACTCAACCCTAAAAGCTAGCAAATCACCTGTCCATTCCCAAACCAATGCGGGACTCTAACCCACTCTAACAAACAAGATATATATAACCGAAAAACGAATTCTTTATCGTCCTATTAGCACATTATATTTTTTCAACATAATTTCAGTACTGCTCTTCAATTTTTGCTATATACAACAAAAGAATCAAACAAAACAACAAAAAACCAACCTAACACAAGCTAAAAGAGAACAAGAAAATATACCCCTCCGTCCCAATTTAAGTGTCTTACCTTACTTTTCAATATGTCCCAAAAAGATTGTCTATTTACAATTCCAACATTGCATGTGACAAATTTAAGACCACAACATTCAAAAATCTATCTATATTTCTTAAACTACGTGCACAGTCAAACTTAAGATACAATGCAAACAAACAAAAGAAAGATTAAAACTTTGGGATGAGCTGCAAACCTCCATTGAGCCAAAGAACAAGAGGCTTTGAAGATGGATCATCAACAGCTTCAAAAAACCAATAAAAAAGAGCTCTTTCAGATTCCTCATTTACAGTAACATAACCAGAATAATGTGCAAAGTTCACATTAAACCCTTGACCAGGAAGCTTAGAAACTCTGTCTAATAGTTTTTGTGCATTTGGGGTTACAGAAAAACTACCAGAAATGAAAAATAAACCAAGAACAACAAAAACCCAAATGAGATTTAACATTTTCTTGGTGGAAATTTTTATTAACTTGTAGAAAAAATGAGGATAATGGGGTATATAAAGATCATATTTTTTTCACTTTTTTAAATATGGTGTCAATTATGATTTTGTTAACGTAACGATTAGATTTGTTGTTGCAGTGTCGTGCACATGATTCATGATTTCCTTTGTTTGTTTGTCTCAAAGTTTTTACTTATTTCGATTAATTTTATGATATATGTGTTACTTTTAGAAATGGAGTTAAAATTTAAAGTTTATAAATTTGAAATTAATAATTTGTATATATTTAATAATTTTTTTATTATAAGTTAAAGGTTTGAATCAAAGTTATTGAGTTAAGTCAAATCAGAATTAACATACCAACTCGTACATTGGCCATTTCCTACTAGAAATATGTACCAAAGTAATTTTATATCAAAGTTAGAACAGATGAGAAGAATATCTAGTATTTACGAGGAGTTTTAACGTGAGATCTCATAAATATTAGGAAATTTTACAAACTACAAACACATAAAATTTTAAATTGGTCCTTACATCTTAAATTATTTGTTGGGTTTCTTTTTTACACGTTCCTTAAAGAACATTAATTAAGAGAGAATTTTGTGTGTTTTACTTTTGTTTTATATCTTAAGCTAGTATCTGTATTCTCCAACTTTAAGCGTGTATAAATAGATATTTAAATTTATTTTAAGTTGAACAAGTAGATATATGAATTGACAATCCTATATATATTATATCACATAAAATACACACACATCTATATACGTGTTCAACTTTATACATATTTAAGTATCTATTCGCATACTTTTTTAATGGCTATTTTAAACCAATTTATTAACGTAAGGATTGGTGTTGCTTTTTTGTTGTTGTGCACATGATATGCCTGTTTTTGTTTGTTGTGCTGATTAAAAAGCTATGTGGCTTTTATGACATGATTGTTGCAACTTGCAACCTCCCTTATGTATGATGGAAACGTGTATATGGTGCAATTGGTTCACTAAAAGGTAGGACAAAGATTGTTTTTTTCCTATTATATACTCCATCATACGCATAAATACATAAATATATCGTTTTATTTAACATTAACGATTTTAATTTTGAGTATATATAAGTGTACAATTAAATTTATATAAAATTGAACAGGTAAACATATAGATCCTACTTGACGTTCTATGCGATGTGGCGTCCCTAAAACATATTATGCCATAAAAATAACCATGTTAAGGATTATTAGCACTTTTGACATGTAACTAACTGAAACGTGAACTTTTGATCATTTTACTTGTGAATATCCACTAATTTACCATGATTATTACCTATTATTCTTTCGCTTAATTACTGATGTGTTATGTTAAAATTGTACTAGTACTATTTACTCCATATTTCACATAGAATGTGCTCTATTTATACAAGTAGATGCATGCAAATTAAGTATAAGAATAGTCTTAGATACTATTTAAACAACTTCCTAATTATATGTACTACAATAGTCTTGTGAACATGTATACATATATAAGAAGTATTATTTTGACCGACGTAAAAGTGTTCAACTGACCACTCATGTCGTAACTCTACCCAAAACACTGGCATTTCTATAAGTGCCAATACTTAGGTAGCATTATTTTACATATAGAAAAAGTAGTAATATGTGCTATATTGAAACTAAAACATAGCATATAGCAGAATTGCAGAGACAAACTCCTATAGCTCCACTTATTAGCTAAGTTGCTCGGACTCTCTAAAAATATTGTCGTATCCTTCACAAATATACTATATTTGGAGGATCCCACATGCACCCCTCGACAATTTTGAAGAGTCTGAGCAACATAGCTTATTAGACTCCTATCATTTTTTTCACAAAACTACAAGACATTTCATAGAACTCCAAGATACACATCTCAATGAATCTGCAATAAGCAATTCTCCATCTTTTCTTGAAGATCAAAGTGCCAAAAAATGCCCAAAAACCAACTATGTATCCCAAACCAACAACAGCAAAGAACCATACTTTCTCAAGTTTATCTTCATCATCTGTTTCCCCTTCATCATTTCCTCCACTTTGTGATGTTGTCGTCGTCGTAGTCCTATCACCAACACATTGTTCCAAAGGAGGACCACAAAGTGCAACATTTCCTTGAAAAATTGTTGGATCAACTTTGGTTTGAAACTGAGTACTAGTAGGAATTCTTCCTGTCAACTTATTATATGACAAGTTCAAATGACTCAAAAAGTCTAATGTAGCTAAGCTTGGTGGGATAGTACCTGATAACTGATTTATTGAAAGATCTAACGTTTCAACCCAACGTAACTTTCCGATATCTGTTGGTATATGTCCTGTCAAATGGTTCATAGACAAGTTCAAGGTTCCAAGTTTGTGTAAGTTTGTTAACTCTTCCGGGATTTCACCAGACAAACTGTTGCTCGAGAGGTCGATACTGTTTACTAGGTAAAGGATTCTATCATAAGAAAGTGTTCTTCCTTTTGCCTCAAGCTTCAATGTACCTTGATATTGTTTAGCTTCTACATCAGTTAGCTCAACCTTGAACCCTTCCAAGTTTCCAAAACAGGACGGGACAGAACCGGATAAGTTGTTTCCTGAAAAGTCTAGTATGTGAAGACCTGAAAGGCTACAGATTTTTAAAGGAATGTGACCGAAAAACCTGTTGTTCCTTACACTAAGGATTAACAGTGAACTCATTGTTTCCCCTAACCAAGCTGGGATTAGCCCTGACAACTGATTGTTACTAAGATCAATGTTGATCATTTTCGTGCAATTTCTCAAACTCAAAGGCAGTTCTCCAGAGAGATTGTTGCCTGAGAGTCTTAAGAACATCAGACTAGCAAGAGAGCCTAGTGAGTGTGGAATTTGTCCGGATAGGCGATTCTCTGACATATCTATCCAGTAAAGATATGGTAACTTACCCCAGAAATCAGGAACTTGGCCGATAAGTTGGTTGTTATCGAGGGCTAACGTAGTTAACTGATTCATATCACCTATGCATAAGGGAATTGTGCCATTTAGATTGTTCCTGGAGATGTCCAAGTCTCCTATATTGGGAAGTGCTTCATAAATGTTGAGAGGAATAGGTCCTGAAAACAAGTTATCCCTCAGATACAATGTTGTAACATTAGAAGACCATAGTGGGAGAGGTCCCTCAAAGCGATTAGTGCTTAAATCCACATTGGCTTGAAAGTTGAACTTGAATTTGTTTGGAACTTTCCCTGTCAAGTTGTTGTATGCCATGTCTAGATTATCAAGCTTCAAATCCAACTCTACAAACCAATCAGGTACCGCATCAGAAATCCCCGCGGTATTGAGTATTAGGCTGGTGAGCTCATTCTGATCCTTCAGCCAATGTGGGAATTCAGGACCTAATTGGCATGACTGAATAGTCAAGAATGTCAGCCTGAATGAAGGATTCCAATTCGGGCTGATATCGAATGCCAAGGTAATATTTTTACTAAGTTTCATCCCAACTGAAAACTCTTGCAAGTTGGAAAGATACATCAAATGAGCTTCAGTGACAATACCATCCCACATATTCTCCGAGATATCCAACGAGACCAACGACATGAGCTGGCCGATACTCGTGGTGATGTTCCCACTCATTTTGTTAGATGTGAGGTAAAATGTCTCCAAGGATGATAAGTTCCCTATACTTTCAGGTATTGTGCCTGTCAGTGAGTTATACCTCAGCTGAAGATGTTTCAGTTTCCTCAAGTTGCCTAATGCATCAGGAAGATTTCCTGTCAATTTATTGAAACTCAACTCCAATGTCTCTAAGCTATTGCTTTGGCATTCAGATAACGCATCGATGAACTCGATTATGTCTCCACTGATGTTGTTGTAAGACAGGATCAAACTCTTCAAATTACATAGTTTCCCCAAGCTCCTCTTGAGTGTCCCATTGATACCGTGGTTCGAAGACAGATCAAGATGTTCAAGGAAAGTGAGCTTACCAAACTCATCAACAAGTTCACTACACATATTGTTGGAGCTTAAGTCAAGATACACAAGGCTACTAAGTTTAAATATCCATTGAGGGAATGTACATGAACTAAAAGCATTGTTGGAAAGATCAAGTACCAAAAGGGAAGTAAGATTTAGTAATGGAAAAGAAGAAGGAATGTTTAAAAGTTGACATCGAGGCAAACGCAACTCCAACAGAGAAGGAACATGATCATTGATTATTTGAAGCCAAGAATTAGTATCTTTACTAAGATCTAAGCCTCCTAAATCAAGAACTTGCAAATTTGAGAGGTTTTTAAGGAATGAAGAGACTAAACCAGTAAAAGATGCACCAGATAGATTGAGATACCTTAGTTCATTAAGGCGACCGATGAATTCCGGTACTTTGATTCCTTCAAAATTGTTCATGCTTAAGTCTAAGTATCTCAATTGTTGTAACTTAAGTAAAGATGGATTAATCACACCTCTCAATTCATGTTCTGTTGAGTATTTGTTCCTAAGATCAATCTTTACGACATGTCCGGTCTTGTTGTTACATGTTACACCAAGCCATTGGCAACAATCTTGTTGATCAATCCAAGAAGATAGCCTGTCTGAAGGATCTGTGAGATTTTCTTTAAGGTTTAGAAGTGCATTTTTCTCTGTTTCAATGCAAGAGGTGTTAGTAGAGGAAACAAAGTGATGGTTTATGCAAGTGAAATAGAAAAGTTGAGATAACAATATGAGAAAGATAAGTTGAAGTGAATTGTTCTTCATATTTGCTTGTTTGTGAATGAAGTAGGAAGGAACATCTCTTGTCATTTATAGGCATAGTATGATGGTCACCTAGTAGTCGCGGTTGAGAACCATGAGGTTTCAGGTTCAAATTCAGTGGGGACAACAATAGTAGATGATGTCTTCCCACCGTTCCTAGCATTGATGGACACAATGACTTGGTACATGTGGCTAGTGGAGGTGATAGATATCTCGTGAATTTAGTTGAAGTACGTGCAAGCTGGCCAGACACCACGGTTATCAAAAAAAAATTAAGCTAGTATTGACCAAGACAAAAGAAGCATTTTGGAAGTAGAGTCTTGGTCTTTGTGGTGTCAAGTCAATAATTCTTTTGGTGAATGGACTGCTCTCCATGTTTCAATCACTTTAAAGAATCATTTGTCTGGCTAAATATTTTCTACTTTCACACTAGGGCTTGTTTAGAAGGGGTTATAGTCAATCCCGAACACAACGCTTAGCGTGTTAAAAGCACCTAAAATAAGTCAATTTAACCAGACACCTAGTGTCATGCCCCAAAATTTAACTAAAAGTGTTTGCTACGCAACATTCTGGTCATTTCTAGTTCGGATCCGAGCTACGTAGGATCAAGGGGATTCATTTGAACTTCCTTTGACGGAAAATTATATTGTTTATATATGATTAAATTATTATTTTTATGCATATATAAAATAGATGTTGAACTACATTTGACTTTTTTATGTATTTATTTCTTCATATTTTAAATTTCGTGAAAAATCTGACTCTACTGCTAACATAATAGTTGGAAAGTCTTAGTCCTTGTGGTGTCAAGTCAATAAGTCTTCTTGTGAATGGACTCCAAGTCAAACACTTGAAAGAATCAATTGTCTGGCTAAATATTTTCTACATCTACACCTGGGGTTGTTTGGATGGGTTTATAGTCAATTTCAAATGCTTAAAAATACATAAAATAAGTCACTTCACACAGAGGTCTAGTCTCATGCCCCAAAATAGTGTTTGCTATGTGATATTCTGAAAACTGAAAAAAAAGTTTTTGAAAATATTTTGGGGTATAATCACATTTTGGTTGTCAATGGATCTTTTATCAAGATGAACAATTTAAAATAACAAAAAGTTTAATATTTGATAGTTGTATTGAGAATGACCGTAAAGGTGGAAACGAGATCATATATTTTCTGTTGATATAACTCGCTAAATAATTCTAATTTTTTTTCCATCTCTTTTTTTTAACAAATACATCTCGACATATCTATCAAATACGATTCTTGATTATTCAGACCTTAATAGAATATATGTTAGAAAATTAGATAATTCACTATTTTTTCCTTTTTTAAAAAAAAAATAATCTAAAATTCAATTAATAAAATAACAAACAAAAGTATTCGGTTATTGATGAAAAAAATGGAATTTGGTTGGGCTGGGTTCCAATCTATTGTGGAATCACTGTTCTTAATCATGTAAAGCATTAAATGGGCCATGCCCAAATCCTGTGGTGGATTTGTTGACAACTTGTCACAAAAAAAAAAATCAATATATAACAAGTTGACAACTTGTAACAGTTTAACACGATAGGTAGAATTAATATTATCAAATTTATCGATCTTTTATAATTTTGTGAACAATTAAGTAATACATGCAAAAAAAATTCTGCAAGGCATAAGTTATATTTCACTTAAGTAGATTCGCAGTCTTTGACTTATTGAAATATCTCGAACTTTTGTCTTATAGGCAAAATCAATTTATGACCACAACTTATACCTGATAGGCAATAAAAGTTGTCTTGCAGATTTTCCGAAGTAAAGGTTATTTTTGAAAATAATTTGCTAAGCGCGGACTAAAAGTTCAAAATCATCCATTATGAAGGTCATTCATGTAATTTGCTCTTTGAAACATCTACATAAATGTCTAAAGGCCCATATGGAATTTGGGCTTTAATTGGGCTATATGCATGGTCTTGGACAACTATGTGATTGAGCCCAATGGGCCTGTTCTTTCTTTGGGTCAACTATGAGATTGAGCCCAAATGGCATGTTCTTTCTTTGGGCCAACTATGTGATTGAGCCCAATAGTTAAACATTGCACAAAAAGCGGTTCAATAAAAGTCAAAATTTATAAAGTTGTTAAAGATAAGTTGCCTCGATCGATCTGAGAATTGAACTGCAAAAGCCAAACTTCATAATTCAAGTTCGTTCGAATATAGTTCAAATTTATACCTCGAGTCTGAAGTTTCAATTTTGACAGTTCAAACTTCTAACTAAAGTTCAGACCTTTAATATGAATTTAGGCTTTCGTATTTCATCTAAAGACGAAGAAACACCAACAATGATAATAGGTGTGATTTTATGTTTGGCAAAATGCTATATTGTAAATAATTTTTAAGAACTAAATATATTTTATGTTTTAGGTAGAAATGCTAGTGCCATTTCTACCCAAAGGTAAGCATCGGACTCAAATCTATAAGCATTGCTATTTGATTGGACGCAAAATTAAAATACTATATTTGACTTATATACTATATTATTAATAGTAAAAAAAAACCTAATTTAAAAGTTTGTTTAAAGTAGTAAATTAGACAACACATTCAAAATTTAAATTTGAAATATTAAAATTATGAAGGTTCTATAAAAATAGGATCGTGTTTATAATTTTGAATGTCTCAAATTAAAATCATATAATTATTGGGAATTTGTTAAAGTTTTCATTTTCATTCATCTATAAACAATACATAATACATAAATAGACACTACTACCATTTGAAAATATGATTTTAAACCAATATGAGTTGTGATGCAGTGATGGGACTGCTCTATCCTTAATCAGAGGTTTCGAGTTCGAGCTCTGTGTATGGAGAAAATTCTTCTAGTAGCACCACCCCCGAATGGGCCATGCAAAGCGCCACCCAAATTTAGTCGGGGCTCCAATGAGGACACCGAACCGTGTGGAAAAAAAAATGATTTTAATAAAAATAATACAAATTGTGGGAAATTGCTTTGAGATGGCTTGGAGACCAAGTTCTACATGGATTTCATAACTAAAAAAAAAAATCAGATTCAAATTAAATTTTTTTCCAGGCCACCTAACTTTAGCCTTTATTTATTAAAATTAAAATAAGACTTTTTATTCACTTTTGGTCAGAAGTATACTGCTAATGACTCAGAATGATCTGTATGAAATTTCTTCATCATTTCTCATATTAAACCTAAAAACTTACAATGTGAGAATATTTTTATTGGTTATTATTTTAATCAATAGAATTTATTGCATGAATTAATTATACCAAAATTATTAGATCATTAAATACAATTTATAGCTTAATAACATCAGACCAATTCAAAAATTATATAACAAAATTTGGTTTGGAAAGATCAAATAAATCATGTGATAATAGATGATATTAAATGAATCTTTGATTACTGCCGTGTGATAGTTGAGATTCTTTCCTCACTTAATTAGATGTCTCGAATATCAGAGGCAAGGCTATAATATTCGATATAGGTTCAGACGAATCTAATAACTTTTGCTTAATTAGATTTTGTGTATATATATATATATTTGGAAATTCTTTATATTTCATCTGTTTCATTTTACTTGACCCGTATATCAAAAATAGATATTTTATTTTACTTGTCCATTTTAGCAAATCAAAAGAGTTATGAAACGAAGGGATTATACGGTTGACAAATTTACCTCTAATTAAAATTTTCTTAAGGCGTTTGTCAAGTCAATATGAGTCAAGTAATATGAAACTAAGGGATTATATTTTAATTATGAACTGAGCAATCAAAATAAGTTATGAATTTTTGTAGCATATTCAAAACTCAAAAAAAAAATCTTAGTTTCATCTTTGGCAAGTATGAGCCTTGTGATTGAAGAATATTTCGATTAGAAGTGTTTCACTCTCTTAATGGACCTACTATAACGTGAATCTAAATTAATTGAATCAGTAGACATCGAATACCAAATGACAAAACTTGCCCTTCTAAACCTATTGACTTATGCAAAAATGACTTCATAGTGTGTCTTTATTGAAACATTCCATTCCATTTTATTTTATTTTTTTCAATATAGAAACAAAGTACTTGTACTCACAGAGATAAGAAGTGACTTTTCAATAATATTTTTATTTTTATTTTCCTCACATGTATATACTCTTGATGGCCCATAATGTTTATATGAAATTTCTTCACCATTTCCCCACATAGAATCTACAAAATTAGAAATATATTAGTGTAATTAACTTATGCAATATTAGAAATTATATTTTTTTTAAACGGAAATTTAAATAGATCAGTTGATTAACTATTTAATCTTTTTATTTTGTTGGTGTGGGTTTGTTTCCACACCTTACAATGACTTCTCCATTTCCCCTCCAGCTTACGCCTTATTAAAAAAAAGGGACACTTTCCACGAGTAAATCCTTAGTAAAAATTGATTTTCAAAAAATATTTTTTCCATTAGAATTGGACCGTGGAAAAAAAAATTGATTCTTGAAAGTTTTTCGTGATTTCCCCGTTATAATAGTTAGATATAAGTTCTTGTGAATTTTTCTTTAAAATTATAGGAAAACATAACAAATTTTTCATGAAGCTGGAACTAATTTGATTACGATTGAAGAGATTTTATTCATTCTACGATAAAAAAAAAAAAATATTTTGGGTTGTGGCAGAATATATTGAATTTCTTCATCCTTACTTAGAGGTTTTGAGTTATACTCTTGAGAATAAACACAATCATGGACCAATAAAGAGCATTTTTCCTTTTTAGTAAGCCTTATGCAAAACGATTTCAGATTAATTAAAGTTTTTAAACTGATATAGAATATCAAGTGAAATATTTTTTTAAAATATTTGTAAAAGGAGGTTTGTGTCCCTTTCTCATTTTTAATACTTTTGGATGCAACAATGTCTCCATCAAATTCTGCATATTTGATATTCCCATGTGAGTAAGCAGCCATGTTATTTTATCTCTACTCAATGATAGTTACTTTTGGAGGTTCTTCGTTTCTTCTTTATAACTCTTTTATCCCTCTTTATTCCCTTTTATTTTGGGGGGGGGGGGGGGGGGGGTTTA
>NW_006238973.1:1078352-1108200 GCF_000226075.1 Solanum tuberosum | reverse complement strand
GTGGGGGGGGGGGGGAGGGGGTTATTACGAGTTGTAAAAAAATAACGAAGAAATATAGCGAGATGGATGAAATATCGTTAATTAAATATTCTGTATTTAAACTTTGGAAATGTAAAAATTCATGACAAGGAAAGATTACCTCTTTAAATTCTATGCAATGTTAATTTGAATGCGTCAGATTAGTGAATTTCACATATTGAGTAGTTATATAAAATGAAAATGTAAATTAGTAAAAATAATTTACTTGAAAATGTCATTAAACAATATAATCATTCACTCATGTGTCAATGATAACAGATGCCGCTTAAACTCATAAAATATTGACAAACAAATGAATCAAAAGTGCATAGTTCGATTAATTAAATGTTTAATGTCCTTAATCCAATACCATATAGACTAAAATCATAATTTATCAATAATTAAAAGATTAAAAGTGTCAGCAACCCAAGATATACAATGGAATTTTAAATAACTTGACTTCTTTTTATGGTAGATATTATTTCTTTTGATAAATTGTGGTATATGAGCCAACTTGTATATATATATTGATTAATTTTACGAGGTGTATGTTATTTGTCACCATCATAGATATCGGGTAATTTTATTCATTGATTTTAATTTATTTTTTTATGATAAATATTTCCTTTAAGTGTATTCCTGGTTTTATCTTATAAAAAATAATTCCACATGGTCTATCAAATATATTTATGAAAAATCTTATAAACAAACTAAACTTACTAGAAAAAAATGGAAAATAAAAAAAGAAAAACATTCCTCATATGTCACCATTATCTTGAAGAAATATTGACTTGTTGATGATAAAGTGAAGCATATGGTTTCAAACACGTAATTAACAAAAGTTTGATTTAGTTTTAATATATATAATTGGATGCATGTTATAATATAAAAATGGCGTATTGAAATTCCAAGAAGATAACGTGTTACTATATGAAAACTTATATTATAATTTTTTAAAAATATTTCTTTTAATGCATTGATTAGTTCAAGTTAATGAGTTGTCCTTTTTTTAAGGGTATCCTGTGAGCGGGATATTATAAAAAATAATCTTTCTATTTAGTAGGACAATATAAGCTCTACGTCTATTTTCTATTTGCAGATCATATTTATAAGATCATATTGAATATATGTTATTGTTGTTGTTATCTAAAATCTTATTGCGGAATGAACATGAAAATTTTATTGCATTTTCCTGTAAATTCACAAGAACTCATATCTAACTATTAGTGCGATATCCATGAAAAAAGAAATCTCAAAATTCACGAAATTTTTTCGAAGAAAAATCTCAAAATCCACGGAAACTTTTCTTCCACTGTTTATTTTCAGTATGAAATTTGTAAAATAAAATTAAAATTTTCTACAAATTTATTATTCGAAAAGGTCCCCTTTTTATAAGGAGTGGTAGGATGGGAAACTTGCATCTTATTAATAAAATGAAAATTAAAATAATTAACCAACTGACCTACTAAAATTTTCGTCAAAAAGATCTCATTTCTAATATTGCACAAGTTATTTACTCTAATATAATTCTCATTTAAGTCATTTTGTAGATTCTATCTGGAAATTATGAAGAAATTTCATACAAACATTATGGGCCATCAACAGTATTTACATGTGATGAAAAAAAAAAAAGAGTCAAAAAAGAGGTCGTAAAAGGAAAAATATGTAAGTATATATTGAAACATACAAATCAGGGGAGGAGCTAAAGTATATCTTACGGCTGTGATTGAATTCAATAATTTAAATTTAAATTAGTACATGTTTTAAAATATCCCTTCGATATAATACAAATTAATTGTTATTTAGAAGTTAGTAACTTAAAAGAAATAAAATCTTCATTCGTAAACTTTAAATTTTGATTCCACTTTTGACAACAGCCTTTTTCTAGAAGGACATTTTAATATAACAATCAAGTTCTTTTTTGCCCATTTTTATTTTTCTGTTAAACAAACGTTGTTTTAAAAAATCTACATTGTTATAAAAAAAATTGACGGTATATATTTTGAAATTTTTATAGAAAATTTAGGATTTTTTAAAAAGAAAATAGTGATGAAATCTAAATGAAACTTGATTTCCAAGCCAATACAAAGTCAATTCATCATCTTTTTCTTTTTCTTTTTCTTTTTCTTTTTTCTAGTCATAAAAAAAGTGATAAATTTTAATTTTCCCTTGTGTGAACGTCACATAATTATTTAATAGGAAAATAAAAATACAAATTACTTATAATTTAGCTTAATAAATGTTTAACCATAGATTAAAGTAGTAATAGAAACTTCTAGTAATTGTTTGATATCAAGGGAAGGTACTCCAAAGAAAATAATACAAAAGACACAAGTTATAAGTCAAATTCAATTTTAGCGTTCGAACGTATTATAAGACGATAAGTGACAGTCGAAGTTAGGTCAAATCCAATTCAGTAATGATTAGATCAAATATGGTCTTGAGTCACAACTGATAAGGTTATTCCTATCAATTGAATGTCCGAAGTAATGAAACAAGTCTTACTTAGCTCAGAGTGATAGATTTAGAGATAAAGTTTATCAATCCATCGATCAGATAAATCTTGCCAGCAACGATTCATTTAGTATCAAATATTAATACAATATGTGAATCCAATATAAAAATATATTAAATGCAATATTAAAACAAATTTAAGATATACTCATTTCGTATGATATTTGACGAACCTAAAAATTTAAAGGAAAAAGACTAAGTTAATGCTTATAATATATTCAAAAAACCAAAGGAAAAAATAACTCTCTAATAATTTCCTATATACGACCGATTGGAAACCCCTAAAACATTGAGTAGAAAAATGTAGAGTTTTTATTTTATTTTTATGTATAAATATGAACGACAAATACTCCAATTTTGAATAATATTTAAAAAAATGAAGACTATTTCATGGTACAAATGAAGTTCACCTTCTACAATTGTTGATGGTTAGAAAATTTATTATTCTTTCAAAATAATAATTTAAAATTCTTGTATTGAAAATATGTCATAGTGAGAAGATGTGAGAGTGAATGATAATCGGTTTAACAAGAGTTACATGTAAATCGAAAAATATTGGGGAGAGATGATTAAATATGCTATGCCACATCTTCAACTTATCGAGAATTTGATCCTAGATACGAGGATACAAAGGTTACAAATTAAGATAAAAAGTTAATAGATAGTTGAACGTTGTCTCACTTTCTCATAACATATGTTTGGTGGCCGTTTGGACTCAAGGCATCACATCTGCTTCTCCTTTCATATCAATAATATTAGTATTATTCACATAGTAATTTCTTATTTTTCGATTTCTACCACTACCTAGTGTTGCTTATGCTTCATATCATACTATTCTCCGTTGTTGTTGATCCTTCTACTCTGTCATATTTTCTTCTTTCAAACTGCTTTGATTTTTTTTTTCATAAATCGAGCCTCTTTACCTCCTTAAGATAACAATAAGATTCACGTACTGACGTACACACTATCCTCATCAGATCCCATCTATAAAATTACATTGAGTAGATGATTAAAAAAATACTTCTAATACACATATATATTAACAAAATATTTAGAAAATTAAATGAAGAATATTTCATGGTACAAAACCATATAGATTGATGGATATCCAAAGTCCAAAAAATTATAAATAAATTACAATACCAAGGGTATTAATGTAAATTCACACTCCACAATTATTGATGGTTAATTTATTTTTTTTTTACAAAAATTACTTGTATTATATACAACCTATATACATACATACATATATCAATACAAACCATTTTTTTTATTATTAATAAAAATAAAATTAAAATACAGCTGAAATTTACCTCTTCTTTCTCTACAAGGACTCTTTTTTTTTTCTTTTATAAATCTTGTTGAAGAACTCATCAACTTCTCTGCTTCCATTGCTTAAACACTTCCTTCATATTGAAGGATTCTTCTTTTTCTATAAAAAAAGTTACCCACAAACAAATTTTTTGATTTTTTTTTTTGGGTTTATTGAGCCAGAACTTGTCTAGAAGAACAAGAAAACACAGAACCAAGCAACCAGATAACCCCTTTAAAGAATTATTATTATTGTTAAAAGGAAAAAATATTTGGGTTTTGTGTTAAACTTGTTCTTACTCAATCTATTTGTTGTTTTCTGTAGTTTAATTTTCTTAAAAATTGCTTCTTTTTTTTCGTATTCTGTACAGTTTTTTTTTGTTTTTTTGGTTGTGTTTGGGTTGAAGAATCGTAGATTTCATCTGGGTTTTTTGAGAATTTGGAGTTTGTTGAGGTGGGTTTTATGAAAAGTTGGGTTTTTTATGTGATTTTGGTGATGGGGTGTTTGAAATCTGGACGTTGGTGAAGAATTGGTTAGTGGGTCGTTGAGATTTTGGAGTTTCGTTGCTGAATTCGTTTGTGGGTCTGCTGAAAACTGTGTGTTTGTTGGAAGATATTTGAAAAAATTGGGGTCTTGTTTGGGAGGTTTTAGTAGATTTGAGAAAGATTGGGTTTTTCTTTAGCATATAAGGATTTGATTATGTTGAGGAGATCCCTTTTGGGTTTACCTGGTTTCAAGTAATTTGTGATTCATAAAGTGGTTTAGATTGGGGTTATGGCATTTTGACACCTGGTTTGGGAGATTTGCTGGGTAAATTCTTGAGGATTTGGGAACTTTCTTCTGGTTGTTTGGTTGAGTTTTTGAGGGATACAATGAGTTCAAATGTTTCATCTGGTGTGGTACAAGTAGGGAAGCTTTTGGTTCTTATTGCTGAAAATGGGCAATCATATGAACTGAATTGTGATGAATATACTCTTGTTGATGCTGTCCAGCAATACCTAGAGTCTGTTTCTGGGATTCCTGTTGGTGATCAGCTTCTTTTGTGCTTAGATGTGAAACTTGAATTGCATTGTCCCCTTTCTACTTACAAGCTTCCATCGGATGACCGGGAAGTTATCTTGTTTAATAAAGCTAGAATGAGAAGCAATGCGCCACCTCCACTACCCGAGCAAGTTGAGATGATTGATATTCTTGATCCTACATTACCATTGTCCTCTCATGACCCCCACCCTTTGGATGATGCTACAGACCCTGCCTTAAAAGCCTTGCCTTCTTATGAGAGACAATTCAGGTTCCACTTCCAACGCGGTCATGCCATTTACAGCCGTTCCCAAATGAGAATTGACATTTGTGAGAGGCTTTCAAGAGAGCAGAAAGTGCAAGAGAGGGCGTTAGGGATTGCTAGGGGCAACCTGGATCACTTCTATGGGATGATACTTCAAAATTACAATGACTTTTTGAAGTGTTACTCCCAGCAATATCGTAGCCATACTAACTTGCTGAATAATTTTGGAAGGGATATAGAGAAGTTGAGGGCTTGCAAACTTCATGCTGCTTTGCAGACTGCTAACCGCAAGTGTTTGCTGGATTTCGTGAAAGAAGAGAACTTGCGGAAGTTGGCAGATGATTGTAATAGTTCCCACAGGCAGTTTGAGAATAAAGTGTCTGAATTTAAGCTCGAGTTTGGAGAGCTAGAGCACAATGCCAAGCATTTATTTTCTACAAAAGTTTCACATCTTATAAGGGAAGTTGAACTAGCTTTAAGAGACCATCAGAAGTATGTCAGTGAGCAGAAAAGCATAATGCAGGCTTTGAGGTTTGTTCTCTACCTCTTCCTCTCTTGTTGCTCTTGCTGTGCCTCCTCTTGTCCGTCGCTCACCCTCAGCACTGTGTATCCATGAATCTTAATAATTTGCATGTGTTGCGTAACTGCCAATATATCTGTGTGTTGCCTGTCTGCTGTGCAAATCTACTGATTTAGAGGCTTTGCTAGGGACAGTTTTCTGTTTGGTACATGTAGGTTATGGTGATGAATTATACTTGTAGAAAAGGAAGTTCTGGTAATGAATTTAAAGTCCTTTTTGCTATAAAAAATGTTATTGATACTTTTTTGGCACTTGTTTTAATATGTAAAACAAGTGATACTTCCTTGGCCTTTTGACACCCTTGCAAGTCTTTTGGGTTAACAGCATCTCAGTAACTTAATTACTTTTAGTTCAATACACTTACCTCTGTAGTAATAAACTAACTTCTTTAGTAACAACAATCTAGTAGGCAAGGAAGGAATTTTGTCATAATCTGTTCCAACTAGTAAGGACTTCCATTCCTGTGTTCATCAGTGTTACAATAGCAGCATGGGGCTTCATCCGGATTTAGATTAGTAATATCTGTCTATGCTAGTTACTTGAGGATGTCATATTGCTTATGCTGATAGCTCAAATGAGATAAAACTGAAGTCACATGTGAAGAAAAGGGGTGCAATCTGATTTGGAAGTTCTTGAGCACTCTCATTCGTTGTTCTTTTGTCTTGTTTGAGTTCCAAGTTTGACCTTTCTATAAATGAGGTCTCAAATTTTTAGTACATTTTACCATCCTCATTTTAAGCTGACGCATTAGTCTGATCATTAGTTTTGACGAAGGAATTTTTTCCAGTGGGTGGTCCACACGTTTCAGAGATGAAGTAGTTGATATGACAACTCCTTATACAATTTGTTAAAATACATCTGTAGTTCATATGTTTTTCTTTCTGGGTTGTCTATATCCAGTAATATGGAACATGTAAGAAGGTGTTCAGGATATTTACAAAGATTTTGTCATTTTTAACCATGAAGCCTAAAAGATTGTAGGATGGCCATTGAAATAATTGGTTTAAGTACATCCGTGTCTTTACCTGGATATAGTCAATATCTTTTTCCTTGGATAAGAAAGACTACAAAATCCGCTTTTAATGTGCTGTTTATCTGCCTTTTAATGATTGAAATTCTGTTAACATTATATGCAGCAAGGATGTGAATATGGTCAAAAAGCTTGTGGATGACTGTTTGACCAATCAGTTATCATCTTCCCTCCGTCCACATGATGCTGTTTCAGCTTTGGGACCAATGTATGAATGCCATGAGAAAAGTTACCTTCCTAAGATGCAGGCTTGTGATGGTGAAATCTCCAATTTGGTTGAGTTCTGCAAGGATAAAAAGAATGAAATGAACATTCTTGTTCATAATTACATGCAAAAGGTAGCATATATCCAGTACACCATCAAAGATATACGATGCAAATTTGCTGTTTTCCAGGAAGCTTTGAGGCGTCAAAGTGATTTATTCGAGCACTTAAAAGTGGTCCGAGGGATTGGTCCTGCATACAGGGCATGCCTTGCCGAAGTGGTAAGAAGAAAAGCTGCAATGAAACTATATATGGGAATGGCTGGGCAATTAGCTGAACGGCTTGCAACCAGGAGGGAGGCAGAAGTTCGTAGAAGAGAGGAGTTTCTGAGGATAAATAGTACATACATTCCCCGGGATATTTTGGCTTCCATGGGACTGTATGATACCCCTAACCACTGTGATGTCAATATAACTCCTTTTGACACTAAATTGCTCGACGTTGATATCTCAGAAATAGATCGCTATGCTCCTGAGTATCTATTGGGACTGTCTTCCAGAAGTGAAAAGCATGGGACCTTAAAGAGTCCACTTTCCACGTCTAATGATGGTTCTCAGTTAGCGGAAGCTGAGATTACCGACTTCACTGAGAAATTTGATTGTGAGGAATTACTTCAGGGCTCAGAGATTCTGGATATTGCTGGAACTAGCAAAATGGAAGTGGAGAATGCAAAATTGAGGGCTGAACTTGCTTCTAAAATAGCCTTTATGTGTTCCACTTGTCCTGAATTTGATTATGAATCACTTGATGACAGTAAAATTGATAGTTTATTAAAAGAAGCAAGAGAGAAAACCTCTGAGGCTCTACATCATAAAGAAGAGTATGAAAAACACCTCCATTCTATGCTTAAGGCGAAGCAAATTCAGTGTGAATCTTATGAAAAACGGATTCAGGAGTTGGAACAGAGGTTGTCTGATCATTACTCGCAAGGGCACACACATTCTGCTGATGAGGGTGTATCTAACTTAACTGTTTCAGCTGTGAAGAATGATGACAGCAAATCAGATGTGTCAGGTGTTGGAGACACTCACATGCCTTGTATGCCTGCTGAAGTCATGGATGAGGTTTCTTGTGCCTCTAGTTCATCAAATATAAAACCTGGCTCTAAACAAATCAAGGAACAAGAAGGCTTAGATGACAATATGACAGATTCCTCTGGTATGATTAATCCTCAGTTGGATTCATCTATGCTAGATCCACACCGTGATGAAGAGCATGAAAACCTTCCTGCGAAAGACAAGAAAGATACCACATTGGTTGGTGGAGATATGGCACTTGCGACAAGTTCCATGGCTGTGAGCATATCCCAGGCTCAGACTGACATACCTTCTGAAGTAACTGCTGAACAAGGTTTGGATGCTAAAGCTAGAGAGGATCTTCTCCTGGAGTTGCAAGGTGTCCTGGCTGATAAATCGAAGCTACTGGATGAAAGTGAAAGCAAGGTGAAATCCTTAACAGAGGAGATAGCCAAGCGGGTGAGGGAGTTGGAGATCAGAGGGAAGCTTCTTGATGAATCTCAGGTTTTCTTTAGTTTCCCGAACTTTTAAATTTCTGGTAACTGCTTGGAATTATCATAATCTCTGGAAAATTATAATATTCCTGAAAGTATAATCTTCATGTTGACTCGTACAGAGTTATTGCCTCCATAGTTTGTCTTCCATATAATTTGTATTTTCTGGGTTATAACTTTCTCTAAGAGCAGTTGGTAGGAGGATCAAAGTAACTGACGTGTCTTCTTGTGCAAGAATAGATGCCCTTCTACCTCCCAAAGCTTGGACACATATGAAGAAATCACTTAATGTTGCGTCCATTAGGATTTGAACGAGACCTCATGGTTATGGATAGTTTACGGACGTATTTACATAATTAGTGCCAAGGAATTAGGTTATCTATCTAAATTGGTGCTTCGGAGGAAACATTTACGCATGGATGCTAAATGGATGTCTGTATGATTTGTGGGTTTGTCTCAATAGGTGGTAGGCCGACCCATATCCTTTATTTGTTGGTGCTTATTGAAGTAAGTTGACTGCAGGGCCTCTCTATGAATGGTTGAATTAACATAAAATTGGAAACTCTCTCCATGAAGGAGTGGAGAATTGAACATAGTTGGAGAGCAAGTTTCTGCCACTACTGTGTTCGTTTTTTACTGTGTTTGGAGGTTGCCTTTCTTATTTTCTTCTGATAACTGTCGAACAAAATAAGAAAAGCTAGATGGCTCTTGAGGAATGAGGAGATGCCTTAAAGGCCAACCTAGAAAGAAAGAGAATTATTGAGAACGGGAGAAGCATTATGTACTTGTGCACAGTCTGCACATAAAACTCTTAAGAACTTGGGAAAGTTTGAAACTCTATGAAACATGTGAAATAAATAAATAATAGTAACAATGAGCATGAAATGGTGGAAGTTACGAAGGAAAAAACCAGAAGAAAAGAAGCCAATAGGAGGTATTCTTGGAAAATAAATAAATAAATATATATATATAGTAATAATGAGGAAAGAGACAAGTAAAGATTACTTAATTTTGTGCATATTTTTAAACATAAATAAGGAAAGAAATTAGAAAATTTGTGGAAAAAAAGATAAATAGAGATTCTGTTATAAGGTGCCACATCACCATTTCCATTCCCAACCTTATATATATATAGACACATAGAAGATTAGCCTGGCTGGTATGATCAGCTGTATCACTGCAATTGTTATCTCATGATAAGCTAGTTTATTTAATGACTTTTTCTTAATCTTTTTCCGTTGTTGATTTGCAGATGAACTGTGCTCATTTAGAAAATTGCCTTCATGAAGCAAGAGAGGAAGCTCAAACACATCTGTGTGCAGCTGATAGAAGAGCCTCTGAGTATAGCGCATTGCGTGCTTCTGCAGTCAAAATGCGTGGCCTCTTTGAAAGATTGAGAGTATGTGTTTTGTCCGGCGGTGTGGCTAGTTTGGCCGAGTCCTTGCGTGCATTATCTCAATCTTTATCCAAGTAAGCTCTTGCCATAATATCTTCACCCTACTTGACACGACATTTTGTGATGCATGACAGGAACTTACTTATTTGTAAATACCTTCTAATTGTTGATGTTGATACATGTTTTAGATGCAAGATCCATTGGAAAATAACAATAGGTGTGAACATGGCTCAAGTGCAGAGTTCACAGAATAACCCCATTTTAGTTAATTAATCAATTGTGCTCTGCTAATTCATTATCTGAATAATTGATTCAACTCTCCTTGTCCAACCAAAAATGATAAACAAGTACATAGACGAAGGTTAAAAAACCCAATTCATCAATTGAGTTCCGGGACTAATGCAGTAAATCATTGTAAACTTTACTCGCTAGATTTTTCTTATATTTCCCTCATGGAGTATGTGTTTAGCACACTAATTATATTAATCTTATCAGCTTTGTAATCTTATAATATGCTGGTGCAAAGTGGCTGAGGTACTTTGTTGCAAACATATCTCTTTGGTAAGGTAAATAATTTTATTAGTAATGAGAAAAATCCCTCAAACAAACAAATGTATTCCCCCAGTGGAGTCTGGGGAAATGAGAAGAATACCTCATAGAAGTAATATACCAAAAAATAATGAATCTACAACAGAATATAATTTTCAAAGAACGACATCCAATCTTCTATAAAACTATAGAACCTCATGAATGTACAAAAAAAGAAACTAGGAATGAGAAGGTTGTTCCTCAAAAGTATAGTCATTCTCTATTGTCTATTCCCTCAAAGGCTCCTATTTCTTTCCTTTCACCCCATCAAAATGAGTGTTGGTGAGTCAACATCCTGTGCTCTTCAACTTCATTTCCTCCTCCTAAATTTTCAACTGTAGAGTGCCTCCTCCGCTGTGCCTGACATTACCGATTGCATCCTGAACCATCTTAAAGTCTCACACCACAGATGGGTGCAGGACAATGTAGGAGGAGGTGATGACATCTTCACCTCAACACTTGCACATGAAGCACCAAAAATCTAGTTTCCTTTTTTTATGCTCTGTTAAAATTTTCCCGTTGCTTCTTCAATTTCCAAGTGAAATTCATGTTCCAATGCAATTTCAGCTTCCAAATATTCGTTTTCAACTTCAATTTTAAATACTATTTTTTCAACTTCATCCAAATATTGAGCACCGTATCTGCTTCTTTTTTCATACTAGTAGTGCTCGTGTTATTCATGTAGTTTATTGTTCTTTTATTTTTGTTACTATTTGTTGTTTCTTTAGCTGATGTTACTGTTCCTTTCTTTCCAAATGCATTGTAATGCTTTCTTTAGTATATGTCATGGCTTCTTCACTTCTTTGCTTTCTTTTTTCAAAATGCTTTTTTTTTCTTTATTTGAGCTGAGGGTCTATTGGAAACAACCTCTTTACCTCCACGAGGTAGGGGTAAGGTCTGCGTGCACACTACCCTCCCAAACTCCATTTGTGGGATAAAACGATACGGAGTACTCAATTTTTTGCCATTTTCGAGAACTACTAATTTAAAAAATCTTGCTCTAATATGATGGTGAGAGTTAGAGAACTGACGTGCTTGTATTTGCCAAGAACAGAACAAGTGGAGCTAGAATGTGAATACAACAGCAACACATACACATACCCAGTGTAAACCCACATGTGGGATCTGGGTAGGGTAGTGTATGTAGGCCTTACCTCTTAGAGATAGAGAGGCTTGTGAATAAATAGAACAATTATCTTCTCCCCCTCCCCCCCTAAAATGAGGGAACATCTCTAGGGAACAGTTGCTGATATTATGACATTTCTCATCTTCTGCCCCCTAAAAAGAGAGAACTAAACATAGCTAGGGAACACTTGCTGATGTTATGACATGTTAGTTTCTTCAAGTTCATTTATCTCTTGGATTAGTAAAAGATACAGTATTAGGACAATGATAATCATTTATTAGTGAAGTGAACAGTGTTGGGTTGCTGGTGGATTGGAATAAAAATCAATGGTTATATTATGCGTTCTTTTCACCAACACTGGCTGATGAAGTTAAATTGATTTGTTTTTAGTTCAATAAATGAAAAAGAGGAGGATGGCTCAGCTGAATTTCGGGAATGCATCCGGGTACTTGCTGATAAAGTTGGTACATTATCAAGGCATCGAGCAGAGCTGGCTGATAAATGTTCCAAATTTGATACTGCGAATAAGCAGGTATCAAAGGAGTTGGAAGAAAAGAAAGATTTGGTTAACACACTCTACAAAAAGCATCAACACGAGAAGCAGGTAAACGATATAGCTTCTCGTATTCTGTTTATATACATGTGCCCTTGCTAAAGCGATTTGTTTCCACTTTTGGTTTGTCTATGTTTGAGATCTTCAGTTACATTAACACCTGAATTACGTTAAGTTAAAGCAAATGTTTTGGAAATGCTATGGATCTCTTTTTTATTTTAACAATTATAAATTATCTTTCTCCTTCAAACTTTCTGTTGATGTTCTCCCTTTGGATTGTTTGTTGTTTTGGTAAGTCTTCCCTCTTTGGGCATTAGTAACATCACTGTTTTGGGCGTGACCTAAAGTGACAGAAAAAATTGATTCATTGAAATTTCTTGTTTGTGCTACTTATACTTACCTAATTGTTCATCAGGCAAACAAAGAGAAGATATCGTTTGGGCGTTTAGAAGTCCATGAGATTGCAGCATTTGTTCTCAACTCCACTGGAAACTATGAAGCTATCAATCGAAACTGCCCTCATTACTACCTCTCTGCAGAATCTGTTGCTCTGTTTACTGACCATCTTCCAAATCGTCCAAGCTATATTGTAGGGCTGGTTGTGCATATTGAACGACAAACTGTGAGGTCGACACCCTCAACATCAGTTCGAGCTGACCATGATAGAGATCATTTAGATATACTGACTTCTGACACAGGAACCAGTCGTTTGTCCTTGAATTCAGGATCAACTACGAACCCGTATGGTCTTCCTGTTGGCTGTGAATACTTCGTCGTGACAGTAGCCATGTTACCTGATACCACCATTCATTCACCAACTCCTTCCTGATCTCATGAATGGAAATGAAAGAAATGAGGGAAGAAATCAAAATTGTACAGAATGATTTATATAGTTTTTTAATTATCACTCTTTTTCTTTAGAGGGATTCTTTGCTTGATTTCCTATTGTACAGCTGATGGTGAAAATCAATCAGACTTCTTCTTCTTCCTGTGTATATAATGCCTTTTTTCTTATAGACTTGTAAAATTCTGTGAATATTCATCCTTCTTTTATTAGTTTCTTGATCAAACGTTTGATGATAACTCATGCTTGTCTTGAATTTTTTTCTTCTTTTTAATGCATTATGTGTTTGAAGTTTATTGATCCGCGATGTGTAGAGCCTAGTTAAGGGGAAACGCTTCCTGCCAAGAGTTTCTCTATTCCTGCCAAGAGTTTCTCTATTCCATTGTACACTGTGGTGGTTGATGTTTTTTTCTTTTTTTTTTTGGGTGTCGGTGCCTGATATTGCTTTGGGATTTAACTAATTTGAATTTGCATCAAGAAGTAGTATTTCGAGGGTAAAGTACCTACTACCGAGTTGATTCTACTTCTAATTTGAGATTAGAACTTGAGACTTTGATTAAGGATCGATGCATTTTAACTATGATCGTTTTATTTTACAAATTTATGAGTAATTAGACAATTGTTGACTAAATAACAACGTTAATATAATATAATTTCACATCAATAATTAGTAATAACACGTGATCTCATAGAACAACAAAAATAACTAACGGCCACATGTGTTATATTTCAGTTATATACGCACTAAATTAATATATGTGAGATCATGAAATATTATTTAATTGATAAATTAATATTTATTAATTTAAAGAGTCTTTTGTTATTCAATGAAGGTTAATTTTGATTACATCAAAATCATTGTATCTTATAAATTTATATATCGTATATATAGAATTCACTTAAAAAATAAATTTATTATACATAAAGTACAATGAATACATCATAATCATTGTAAATAAATTCATTATACATAATGTACAATGTGTGTATGATTCATTGTAATATATTATTTTGTTAAATAATTCATTGTAAAAATAAATTCATTATACATAAGTTTATTGTTTCTTAATAATCAGATATTATTCATTGTATCTTTATTAAAAACATTCAATGTATGGCGAAGACAAAATAAACTATATAACCAAAATAGGAAATTTCTTGAAACCATATCCAAAAATGACTTCTCATTTAAAATGTGTCACAAAATCAACAATGACAGATCAAATACGTAAAACATTATATGTGAATACAAGATAAACCATTCGACATGCACTTAAAAAGATTTGCAGTCGTGACAACACCGTAACTTTTGAATGTAATAAAAAAAGTAAAAGATGAGTTTCAACTAGATTTAAATTTTAACAAAAAACAAAACAGAATAAAATCATATTTCACTATATTATCTTAGATATATTTATACTTTTAAAGAATTATATTAATTGATAATATTAATAGGATCAAATATTTATAAAAACTTTTTTTTACGTAAATACCCCCTAAAAATAGGCAAAATGGAGCCCACAACCAAAACCTTTAAAAGGAAAATTTATCATTGTTTTCCCCCAAATATAAACATTTAGTTTCTTTCCTTGAATGATTTGGACTCTTCTATTTTTGTTCTTTTCAATCTACCGCCTCTTCAAGATTTTCATATTTAATCTCATATTAGGGTCTCTTGTAGTTACTATCTTCACTCCCTTTTAACAGTTTGCAAAAAGGTGCATTCCTTTTTTCTATTTTTGAATTTTTTTAGATAATCAAGAACTGATTTTTCTGTTGATTTTGGTATAATTCTGTTGTGGGGTTTAGTTTTTATGGGTGTTTGTTGAGTTTTGAGTTCTGGGTATTTGAGTTTTTGATTTTCTGTGGTGATCATAAGATTCTTTATGAAGAAAAAGATTCTACTTTGAATATTTTGGTATGGTTCTGTTATGGGTTTTTTAATGGTAATTTGTTGATTATTGTGATGTGATGTTTAGTGATTTTTTTAAATGATCATGCTTTGTATTATGGGTTTTTCTTCTTTTTTTTGTGGGAATTTGTCAAGTATTGTGTTCTGTGAATTTTTTTTTTCTACTGGACTCTAGAACTGATTATGCTGTTGATTTTTGGTGTTATTCTTTATATGGGGTTTTCTTTTTTTGGGAATTTTGTCTAGTATTGACTTCAGAATGCTTTGTCATGTTATCTTTAGTATTTTGTTTTGTGGAGGCTTCTTCATTTATGGTATTTCTTTTTCCAAGCTACTTTATCATGTTTTTTCTTTAGTCGAGGGTTTATTGGAAACGACCTCTCCACCTCCCAAGGTAGGGGTAAGGTTTGTGTATGCACTAAACTGAGAATAGGATTAATTGGTGATATAGTTAAGTTCAATTCTCGTAGGTTTTTTATAGTGATCCTTCAGTTATTTCTGTCAGTTTTAGATGTAATAAACTAGGAAAAGGAAGGTTAAATACTCATCATATACACTTACTATAGTTACATGATTTAGCAAGGTGAAAATGTATGTTAGTTAACTATTGTTTAGTGCTAAAAACCTATTTACAAACATATGTCATGCATCTATTAGAACACGAGTGCGTGTAATTTTTTGGTTGGATATACTTAATATAGAAATAGGTCCTATACAAATTTGTACATGCTGTAATGCTGACCCTTTGGTTTAGTTGTGGTAGTTTTGGATTTAATGATTGGTAACTGTATTAATAGAGGGAAAAACTTACTATCTTTTATGGACAATTTTGAGCAATCGAATTTATCTAGCAATGAATAATATGCATGTCTTGTAGATGCTATCATGGTTTCATATGTCAGCAAGATGTGACCGGTTGTTGTGGTTATTGCAGTAGCAAGAAACAAGTCTGTTGTGGATTCATCTTTCCCATACACTACTTGGCGGGCTGGTGTTGCTAAGGTGATTTGCAGCTTACGTTAGCTGCTTTGTTGAACGAAGCACTTTTAGGATCATCTGACTATCAAATATGGTTGGCAGCCCTTTAGGTTGGGAATGTAAAACGGATGGCTCTATCCGTAGTGAAGTTGTGGAAAAGCAGTTAGAACGCCCACTTTTGACTCCAGTGTCATCTGTTGGGAGATATCCTGTTTTATCTAGCAAGAAGGATGCCCAGATTCTAAAGAAGAATTCATCACATGCTTTAACCACAAAAGTTTTGAGTGGAAAAGAATCTGAAAGTATACGTAAGTTGAGGATCCGCGCTGAGACAAGGAATCGAAGTTCATTTTCCTCTCACACAATTAGCTCTTCCAGAAAAATTAGGACCAAAAAGGAAAAAGGTAAGAGTAAATTTCCTTTCCTTTCTGATTTCTAACATTGATTGCTAGTCAATGTTCATGTCTGGTGCTAAGGGTTTATTTAATTACCTTTTACTATCAGCGTGAATAATACTTCTTTCCTTCATTTTAGAGAAGCCATATACTTTTGTTTCAACTATTGCTTCAGGAGATTTCTAACATTGATTTCTACTGACTGGTCATGCAGTTCAAGTCCAGCAAATCAAGAGGATTTCAGCTCCACCTCCGGTTCCTGGCCGCGCTTTGGCAGGAAAGACAAGGCTTCCGACCTTCATCAGGCAGTCTAAATCATCCACAAGTACCGAGGAGCCTTCTAGAATTAGCGAGACATACTTAGGATATGAAGAGCCCATCCATCATATTGCTTGGGAAGGTATGTCCAAGATTTTCTCTCCTCATCTTGTAAATGCTATACAGTTTGTTAAGAGATATTTAGGGACCAAAAAAGCTACTCATTGTTAGATATCCTAAACTCCATCATACTATAGATGATGTAGCATGTTGATGTGCACACCAAGCACAAGGATTTCAATGACATGATCCTTGTGCTGTTCTCGTCTAAGGATAACATTTAACGGTAAAAGGCAGTGTCACCAGCATATGCATTGCAGCATGTTTATAGGTGCAAGTTTCTGTTCTCTGCTTTAGTGCAATTGCTGACCAATAATTTGTAAATTGCAGGTTCGGATGAAAAGTTTCATTCATCGGGAGTCACTTGCCCAATATGCGAAAATGATCTGTGTGACATGCCTGATGAATATGCAGATGCATATGCATATGCATATGAATATAATGATGATGCTGAGCCTTCCGTTCTCCCAAGTGTTGCTATTTTGTCATGTGGGCACTCTTTTCACGCCATATGCTTGGAGGGTATTACCCCTGAGGAGAACTCTAGTGATCCTCCTTGCTTTTTTTGTCTCAGTTGCATGTCTTGAGCCTCAATCAATTTGTTGAGGGCATTCTTGAAGCAGCTTGAAGTGATTTTACTAGGTGTACAGATCTCTTTATAGTTCAACTTCAACTGCTCATTTTGTTCACATTTTTATGTTTTTTTGTCAATTTAGCAATACAAGTTTACTGAGACTAAGTTTTCAATATTATTTGTGATGGACCAAGTCTAGTTTCAGTATTCTGTGTATTGTTCATACCAGTCAAGTTTCATGCTAATCAGAGTACGTTGATCGTTTTTCAAAATATTCATGTGCTAATACACACGGAAAGCTTCGATAATCATTAATACACATTTCTGGACCCTAAAATGGTAAAATAAGAGATGTCAGTTATGAATAAGCAATAGGTATTGCTTGCCAAAAAGTTTGTGATGGATTGAGCTCACACAAAGTCTGTCAGATTATTCGTGAAAATTCATGGACTAATACACACGAAAACCTGAGATAATCCTAAATTGCTATTTCGTAGCACAAAAACTCTAAAAATGACAGCTCCGTCATTTGAAAACAATGTCTGATTTAATAGGTCATCGTCAATGGACACAAAATTTGACCTCAAATGAAGTCGGTCACATGTATTATGAAAATTCATGGGATTTATATACATGAAAAATCTTGGTAATCCCGAATTCCTATTTTGTAACACATAAACTCCAAAAGGTGATGTAAGCCTTTCAAAATCAATGAATTACTTAATAGGTCGTCACAAATGAATCAACAATACTTGAGCTCAAATGGAATTGATCACACATATTTCAGAAAATTATTTGACTAGTACACACGAAAATTGAGATAATCTAGAATTTCTATTTCGTGACACATAAACTCCAAAATAAACGACGTTTGCCTTTTGAAAATCATGAGTGTCATTTAATAAGTTTTCGTCAATAGATCCATAAAATTTAAGTTCAAGCAAAGTCAGTGACACACATTCTGAAAAATTCATGGACTAATCAATGCACACAAAAACCCTAGATAATCCTGAATTTCTAATCTTGAAACATAAATTCTTAAAAAACAGTGTATGCCTTTCGAAAACAATAATTATCATTTAATATATTGTTACTAGTGGACCCACAAAATTTGAGCTTAAACGAAGTTGGTCATACATATTTTGAAAATTCATGGACTTATACACACAAAAACTGTGATAAATGTGAATTCATGCATCGTGACTCATAAACTTAAAAAAAGTGGAATACACCTTTCAAAAATAATGTGTGTATAATTTAATAGGTCTTCGCCAATGAACACGCAAAATTTGACCACAAACCAAGTCGGTCACATATATTATGAAAATTCATGGGGTTAATATACACGGAAAACCTTGATAATCCTGAATTTCTATTTTGTAACATATAAACTCCAAAAAAAGTGATTTAACCCTTTCAAAATCAATGAATTACGACCATCTCCAATCCTACTCTATTTTACTCTCCATTCTCTATATTTGGAGAGTAGAATAGAGAATGTCCTCTCCAACCACTCTCCATTTCACTCTTTATTCTCCATATATAGAGAGTTGAATAGTAGCTCTCCAAATTTGGAGAACTATTATTCACACTTTCTGTTTCACTTTTTCATTATTTTGTTATTATTTGTAATTAACATATTATTTTTCATATAAGGCTATGAATTAAATCTCTAATATTTGTAATTCTTTTTAAATGTAATATAATATTTTTAAAAAATATATATTATTTAATATATACTACTTTCATTCCGAATTAATAATATTTCTATTTTACCCTCACTCTCCAATTATAGAGAGTTGAATAGTAGTTCTCCAAATTTGGAGAACTACTATTCATACTCTCTATTCACTTTTTGAATATTATATTATTATTTCTACTATTTTGTAATTAACATATTATTTTTCATATAATTCTATTAATTAAATCTCTAATATTCGTGATTCCTTTTAAATGTAATATAACATTTTCAAAAATATTTTATTTTATATCTACTACTTTCATCTCAAATTAACAATATTTTAATTTTTTTTTTAATTTTCGCCACTTTGTGATACAATTTGATGTTATTATTAATTTTCACCATGAAGAATGCACAAAATTTAAATGATAAGATAAAAAATTTAATTTAAAAATATAATACATAACATAATAATTTAAATACAAGATAACAATACAATAGTATGCATAACATAATAATTTTAATAATCACAATAATAATTTAGTAATCCGGTAGGTCGTTTCTAGATTTAACGATATTCGAAAAAGGAATTAGTGTATGATTTAGGGAAGTTGTGGTTGTGATTGCGGTTGTGTTTGTTGATTTCTTTTTGCAATTATTGATAGTTGTTCTTTAGAAATTTAGAATAAAATAAATTTAATATAAAATAAAAAAATTCAAAAATTCAAAATTTTATATTACATGAAATTATATACAATGATTGTTTGGCAAAAAGAAAGAAAATATTTATATTATGAAATAAGAAAACAAAAATGAAATAGAAATAATAATATAAAATTGACAAGAGAGAAAAAGATTATTTTTTAGAGAGTAAAATAGAGAATTGGATTGGAGTTGGTTGTCTGAAAAAATAGAGAATTCTATATTTGAAGAGTAAAATAGAGTGTAGGGTTAGAGATGCCCTTAATAGGTCGTCACAAATAGATCAACAAAATTTGAGCTCAAATTGACTCGACCACACATATTTCAGAAAATTAATTGACTAATATACATGAAAATTAAGATAATTTAGAATTTCTCTTTCGTGACACATAAACTCCAAAATAAACGACGTTTGCCTTTTGAAAATAATGAGTGTCATTTAATAAGTTCTCGCCAATGGATCCATAAAATTTAAGTTCAAGCAAAGTCAGTGACACATATTTTGAATAATTCATGGACTGATCAATGCACACAAAAACCCTAGATAATCCTGAATTTCTAATCTTGAAACATAAATTCTTAAAAAACAGTGTATGCCTTTTGAAAACAATAATTATTATTTAATATATTGTTACTAGTGGACCCACAAAATTTGAGCTTAAACGAAGTTGGTCATACATATTTTGAAAATTCATGGACTTATACACACAAAAACTGTGATAATTGTGAATTCATGCATCGTAACTCATAAACTTCAAAAAAGTGGTTTATACCTAATGTGTGTATCATTTAATAGGTCATTAACAATGGACCAAAACAATTTGATCTTTAGCGGAGCCGATCACACATAATTTCTACTAATACACATGAAAAATTAAGTTAATCCTGAACTCCTACTTTGCAACTCATAAATTAAAAAAAGGCGACAACCTTTTGAAGATAATGTGTATCATTTAATAGTTTGTCACCAATGGACCCAATTTGAGCTCAACTGAAGTCATTCACACATATTCCGAAAATTCATGAACTTAATTAGATGGAAATTTAAGATAATCCTAAATTTCTATTTCGTGAAACATAAACTCCATAAACAGCGACACGTCTTTCAAAAATAATGTGTATCATTTTAATAGGTTGTCATCAATGAATTCATAAAATTTGAGCTTAAACAGAGTCAGTTGTACGTATTACTAATAATTCATGAATTTATACACACGAAAAATTCAAATTATCGTGAATTTCTATTTCGTGACACAAACTCCTAAAAGATTGACTTACACCATTCAAAAATAATGAGTATTATTTAATGGGTTGTCACCATTGGACCCACAAAATTGGAGTACATATAGGATCGGTCATACATATTCCAAAAAGTGCATGAACTAATACACACAAAAAATTAAAATAATCGTAAATTCCTATTTCCTGACATATAAACTCCAAATTTCGTAATTAATATGTATCATTTAATAGGTTTTTATCAATGGACCCACAAATTTGAGCTCAAATGGAGTCACACATAATTTGGAAAGTTCATGGACTAACACACATGAAATGTTGAGATAATCTTAAACTCCTATCTCGTAACACATTAACTTCAAAAAAGTGACTTTCGCCTTTCGAAAATAATGAGAATCATTTAATAGGTCATTCTCAAAGAGCCCACAAAATTTAAGCTCAAACGAATTTAACACACATGAAAATTGAGATAATCGTGGGCTCCTATTTTGTGATAGATAAATACCAAAAAAGAAACATCAATCTTTCGAAAATAATGAGCACCATTTAAAAGGTAGAAATCAAAGGACCAATAAAATTTAGCTCAAACGGCGTCGTCACATATTCTAGAAAAATTATGGACTAATAACACAAAAAAATGAGATAATTCTGAATTCCTATTTCATGATACATAAACTCCAAAATAGGTTGTCGATACGTACGTCTTTTAAAAACAATGAGTATCATTTAATAGGTCGTCACCAAAGGCCCATAAAATTTTAGCTCAAATGATGGCGGTCACACATATTTCAAAAAATTCATAGACTAATATACACAAAAAATTGAGATAATCATAATTTTTTACTTCGGGAACATAAACTCCAAAAATAATAATAATATACACCTTTCAAAAACAATAAGTATCATTTAATATGTCATCGTCAATGGGCCTATAAAATTTGACCTCAAATGAAATTGGTTATACATATTTCAAAAAATCATGGACTAATATACACATGAAAAATTGAGATAATCTTGAACTCATGTTTCATAACACATAAAATCCAAAAAAAAATAGTGTTTGCCTATAGAAAATAATAAATATCATTTAATAGGTTGTCACCAATGGACCAACTAAATTTGAGCTCAACAGAGTCGGCTACGTAATTCAAAAAAATCATGTACTAATACACACGAAAAATTGAGATAATTTTAAATCTATTATATTACATCTTTACTTACAAAAAAGAAAAAGTGACGCCCTCCTTTAGAAAATAATGAGTATCATTTAATAGATCGTCGTCAATGATCCCACAAAATTTGAGCTCAAACGAAATTGATCACACATATTATAGACAAATCATGGACTAATACAAATGAAAATTCTAGATTATCCTAATTTTTTGTTGTGTGATACATAATACAAAAAAGTGACGAACAAATACATTGACTATTATTTTATTAGTTGTCATCTATAGACCCAAAAAATTTAATCACAAAATGAATCGGTCACACATATTCCAAAAATTTCATGGACTAATCCTTAATACTTATTCAACACATAAACTCCAAAAAGAAAGCGTTGCTTGCATTTTGAAAATAATGAGTATCATTTAATTGGTAGCCATCAATGACCCACAAAACTTAAGTTCAAAAGAAGTTGATCACACATATTTTGAAAAAATCATGGACTAATACATAAGAAAATCGTAGGTGATCTTGAATTTCAGTTTCGTGATACATAAACTATAAAAAGTGGTATACACCTCCCAAAAATAACAAGTATTATTTAATAGGTCATCACCAATGGACTCATAAAATTTGAGCTCAAACAAAATCGATCACACATATTTTGAATAAATCATAGACTACACACAAAAAACCTAGATAATAACGAATTCTTGTTTTTTGAAATATAAATTCTATAAAAGTGATGTATGTTTTTCAAAAATAATGAATTATCATTTTATATGGGTTAAAGTATTCATTACCCCTATGAACTTGAAGCTTTTTATTCGGTGTACACCTAAACTAAATTTTGTTTTAATTACCCCCGAACTTGTTTATTCCTCCGTCGCGTACACCTTTATTGTCCATCTGGCGTAGAAATTGACAACACACTCTACTAAGCGCGTGAGGAAGTGATTTTTTGCCACATCATAAAGTTACAATGGTAAAAAAACGTAAAATCTCCATTTTTCTTTCATATTTGGCATATTTTAAACGTAAAATAGGGGAAAATGTAAATGAAAAGTAAAAGAAACAAAGATTAACACTTACTTGGTAAGAATTTCAGACAAATTTGAAATTTAATCGACCAACTTCACGTCTAGAAAAACCCAAATCCAGAAGGAGTTCCGGAAATCAGCCCTTATTCAAAAATAACTTTTAAACAATGAATTTTAAATTTAAGAAATTTATTTTTTGCAATATTAATTTATCTAGGTGGCTATTATTTATCCAGGTGGAAATCCACATCACCACTTTTGCCAGTTGTCGCGCGCGTGTAGTCACAATAGGAGCAGGTGGACGAAAAAGGTGTACGTGATGGAGGAATAAACAAGTTCGGGGTAATTAAAACGGAATATAATTTAGGTGTACACCGAATAAAAAACTTCAAGTTCAGGGGGGTAATGAATACTTTTGCCTTTAATATGTCATCACCAATAGATCCATAAAATTTTAGTTCAAACAGAGTCGATCACATATATTCCAAAACAAATTATGAACTTCGATCACACATATTTCGAAACATACATGAACAAACACACGCCAAACAAAATTCATCAAATTGTGTTATAACAATAAATTTGTGTTTCATCGCGAAATTGACTTGTCTAATTAGTATGATGGAAATAAACATAGTTAGATTATATGAACCAAACTATGCATCACTAAATTTATTTGTTACGTTAAAACTTAAAATACTTATTATCAGTTTCAACACTTATGTTCAAACATAGAATAGTGTATCTACAAAATCAAGTTCAACACTCGAAAAAAATATTTTTAAACACTTAACTCATCAATTACTTTTAATCGACTAATCCAAGGTGTTGTAAATCTAATCAATCTCAAAGTAAAGAAATCAAATTCAACTAATTAAAACTTTTAGGAACAATAATCCCAATGGGAACTTAACTTGAATTGGGACAATGACATTGATTGACCTAACCCCTGTACAAACAATATAATGTTATGCTCTTCAGCCAGAGGTGAAAAACATTAATCTTACTACTACATAGTTCTACAGACAGAAATTTCACCAATTATCAAAGAATCTTCAAATCCCAGTTTTTCTCCATGTATAACGTCTTCCGAATCCCGAGGTGTGCTTGCAACAGGACCACAACAAACAGGCAAAACCCAAATGGTTTTCCTGGGGACTATAGCCTAGAACTTCAGTACATTCTCAAGAAAAGAACGGCTATCTGGATTGGTTTTCATCATCTTCAACAATGTTGAATAGGAACTTTGGAAGGGATGCAATACGAGGAAGATGAAGGAGCAAGTCGCCAAAGGAGTCTATCCTTGGAATACTTGGTGTCAGTTTACCACCAACAAAATCCTTGGCGTTCTCTTCGTTATTTCTGTCGTTCTCACATGCAGAAGAGCTACAAGCATCGGTAGATTGAACAGGTTTTTGCAGATGATTTTCTCCATTTAAATGGGGCTCGTGAGACGCAATAGGATCCTGCAAGAGGCAGCACAGAGAGTTCACTTTCTTCATGAGAGATTTCTCGTCTGAAGCTGGTGTACATTGAGTGTCGCTCAGCCACATCTGTGCAATGTCCTCCAGCATGCCCTTGCATTCTAAGGCCTCATCAGACTGCAAACTTCCAGAATTAATCTGTTGTGAAATGCAGATTTCAATGTGGCTAACAAGATCAGTCATAGACATTGATGGCCGGAGTCCTGGCACCTTCAATTGCTCCAAGTTTTGCATCCTGTTAGAATCATACCCTATGCTGTTTGCATTGTCCCCAACAGCATGTGTATCCATCACTGAAGATCAAAAGAAAAGAATCGGTGACAACTTTGGCTTTCATCATACAGAAGTAATCTACTACTGGATGTTAAGTGTAAATACAAACTCGGTATCAAAAAACTTAGTATTTGAACATCATCAACTTCAACAGATGTGGAAAGGGCATAACATGAAATGCTAGCTATCTTATTTCATTTATTATCTAAATTCTAAACCTATGTTTAGCAAAAGATATGAAACTTTGGATCAATCCAGACCGAGAAGCTACAAATTGTAGGGAAGTGCCAACATCAACAAATTGGAAAAGGCACATGGATTGTCCCCTATCTTATTTTATTTGATAGTCCAATTACTGAAGTCTGAACTATACGATCAATCCTGACCCAGACACTGCAAATTGTAGGAATGACAAAGAAGTTTTAAACATAACCATACAATTCATGAACTTAAAGATGAAAGTGGAATCTCACCAAAGATATCAAAACCCAATATTCAATCAGAAGGATAAATTAATATCCATGTTTAAAGACAACAGATTATCTTGCTCATCTCTCACCTCAGGAGCAGAAATTAGACAAATATAAACAGAGGAAAAGAAGATGGCACAAATAGTCCACGAAGAAAACTACATAGCGAAGAGTTGAGAAAAAAGGGGCGGGCTGAAGATGGAAATGGAATGATGGCACTAAACATGGTAGGGGTGGAGGAAAAGAGTTATGAAATCCCAAGCACACAACTAATTATCGAATGTATGCATGTAAAATAGCCAGTATAAAGAACATATCTACCAGATTAAGAGGCAATTGTAGATGTGTATTGCACAAAGCTTAAATTATAGTAACGACACTTCAAGCATGATTCTGACAAATGCAGCACACAACCACTAATATAAAATCCCTTTTTGTTAGCTTTAGCATTCTTTTCCCACACTTTTTCTCGATTGCTGTACATTTTCCACAGAATGATGCCTATCAAGGTTGTAGAGCTTAGAATAGACAATCTACGCACGGAATATTAAGAGCAGACAGGAAGAACTACTTACCTGAGCTTGGAGAAGGGGTATCTCTAGACAAATGTTCATGGGCTGTACCAAGGAGATCAGGTTGTTCAAAAGACACCGAAGATGACTGTGCCGCAGCAGGTGATGCTGCATCTTGGATGCTTGATAGTGGGGAACCCTTACCAGAACCGACTGGATCTAAGCCATGGTCGTTCAATTCGTCAAGATTTTCAAACAGAGTAGCTTTTGTATCAAAATATGGAGATTCCAAGGCCAATTCAGGCTGTTTGCTCAGAGAATTGAGCCGCACATCACATTGGATCAATTTTTCATAATGCTTATTCAAGACACCGAGTGGACACTGTAGAAAGTGTTGCCTATACCGATCAAAAGAGGTATTATTCACCAACAGCATTAGAAGCTAAACTACTGAACTATGGAATACATAAGGTGATTCAGTTATTCAATATTTGGTGCATTTTTAAGGTGGGAATCACACTCCATTGCTGATCTGGTTCCTCGATATATTGGTAAACATTCAAGTGCTTAGGAGCCAAAATTCATAAGTTGATGACCCCTAACTTGTTGCTTTTCAGCTTATAAGCACTTTCAATTAGACCAAGTATTTTACTATCTAATACCTAATACTCAAAATTTTCTTCTAAGAATTTTAACTCACAACTCCCTCTTCATTCAATTGATACTTTTTTAGTTTAAATTTTTTGTAAATAATGTTAAGGACATACTCCGTCCATCCGTCCATCCCAATTTATGTGATGATGTTTGTCTGGGTATAAAGTTACAACACTAGAAGACTATTGAAATTTGTGGTCTAAAATAAGTCATAGATATTAGTCTCGCTCTAAATCATCTCATAGAGGGTAAGATCGGTGTTCTAAAGTTAACTTGTTATTAAATAGAGAAAAATTCATTTTAAACTAACTAAAAAGGAAAGGGAGACATAAATTTGGGACTTAGGGAGTATTTGCCATTTTAACCCAAAAAATATTATATCACACTTCTTTTACCAAATATATCAACGACTAATTATCAGTTTCAACACTTCAACTCAAACACGTAACTGCTTATTTACAAAATCAGTTTCAACACCAAAAAGTGATTTTCAACACTTAAGGTTATTGGATACTTTAAATCAGCTAATCCAAATGAGCTCTTAGTCTAGTTATCACTCCATAATGCCTAATGTTATTAAATTTTGTTCTTCCTTCTCCCATAATAGAAGGAGACTTGTTTAATCTTGGAGAAACTTTCACATTTTTTTTAATGAAGTAGTAGTATGTTTCATTATTTTTTTTGATTTTTTTGATGAAGTGAAGTATGTTTCTTTAAAAAGCATCAAAGAGATGCAAAGTGATCAAGGAGCATAGTTACAACTAACAGAACAATAAAAAGGAGTATTTCGCATTGTTGAATAGTTTCTCTAATTGTTGGAAAAACAAGAGGAAAACAGAGCAGTGTGTTCTTTATTTATGAAGAAATACAAGTATAGCTTGAGTTAGGAAGAATTTTTTGAACATAAGAACTTGTTGGATTTGCATAGTCCAAATGCAATCAGTTTGGTGTCTTGTTGGACTATGAGCCACACTTACACCGATAAAATACGACACACAAAATAATTGATGAAGTATATCAAATTGTAAGTCAGCGATTTCACCAATCACATTTTGTGTTAGTAAGATAGGATATTTCAAAAAATTAGTCATTGGACAAATGTCAAAAGAATGTTAGCTTGTGAATTTATCTCAAAGAAAAATGTTAGCTTGCGGATTAGTCATTGGAAACTTGTCTTGATTTTGACAAATATCCTCAACTTTTGTCGAAAATGTCGCAAATGTAATGTTTTGGGGATCAGTCATTAGTCATAGGATACTTGTCACATCCTCGATGACCACAATCTCTACACCTACAAATACCCTATCATGTACTCGCCATTTCAGTGCCAGAAGTTAAGTCTAATTATCACTCCGTCACACCAACTCTCTTCCATAACTTGTTGAGTTTGTTATTTAAAGTTTATCGTTCCTGCTCCTCTAGTAGAAAAAGGCATGTTTAATCCTGGAAAATTCACACGGTTGAAATAGTTTCTCAAGACAATGCATTGCACAATATTTTTTTCAAATCCTAGTGGAGACAAAAACACTAAGTGATTTCTTCACATTTGTCTAAACCCTTGTAGAAGGGAGGTAGAACTATTAATCAAGGTGCGCACAAGCTAGCCCGCATACCACAATTATAAAAAAAGTGCAGTGCACCACTCAAGCCATACTTATATTTACTCATATATAAATAACATTAATTGTCCTATTTTCCCCTTGTATTACTCCATCATACCTACTGTTTTTCATAACTTGCTCATTTTATTATACCTGCACCTTCTGATAGAGGGAGTTGTTTCATCCTTGGGAAACTTTTTTTTTTCCTTGGATAAATAATCTTGAAGGTGGTTAGTACACATGTACCCAGCATGTGAATAAAACAACATTTATTTAGGGACTAAATAAGTATCCTACAGTCGAGATAATACAAAATATCATTGGTCGTTTCTTAACAGAAGTAAAGATTATTTACCTGTTCAAGCTAGCCTGTCCACCAGTGAAATCTGAAGTCGCTTGCCATAGAGTATGTTTTCTGGGTTGTGGATTTGTCTCCTTGAAGAAAAGGGGCTGGCGAGCCAACTGAATCACAGAAAACCATAAACTACAAACTGAAGATAACACTACAATTTCTTACAAAACAAAAGAAGAACTATAGTGCCAGTAAAACTAGAGTACCAGTATAATTGTTCTTTCAAACATTTACGATGTTTCAATTCACAGGATGAAGTATTTTTGCTTTGGGAGGTCCTTTTATAGGACTTCATCAATAACTTTTTACGTAGGAAAAAGAAGTATTCAATATGGTGAGATTTGACCTTATACCTATCTGTTTGGTGCTGCTAATAAAAAAAAACTTATACTAAGGCACTTAAGAAATTAGTTTAGAGAGAGCCCCCAAAAGCATGGCCTAGTGGTCAATGAAGTGGGGAAGTCATGAGGTCCTTTCAAATCCCCGAGGAGACAAAAAACACTAGGTGATTGCTTCCCATATGCCCAAAGGTTTGGGGCAGAGTTGTCCAATAATTGTGCTGGTAGGAGTTAGTAGATTCCTGTAGATTTAGTCGAGGTGCACCCGAGCTGGCCCTGGACACCACTGTCATTAAAAAAAATAGGTTGGAAACTTATGCCTTACCACAAGAGTCAAACTGCCTGGACCATCCTCTGGACAGCTCGCCTTCAGCCCCATGATATCTGACCATTGAATCTCAATTTTACTCTTGAGCCCACCTTCAAGAATTTCCCAAACAAGCTTATGCTTAGCAAAGTAACACTTTGCCACCAAATCACCTTCATATCTAGATGCATACTAAAACGAAATAGAAAAATTAGCCAAAAGAAAATTATTCACAGATAATCTACTAACAAGGCACAAAGTTCAAGGCAATTACTTCCCAAGACCCTATCCTTAGAAGTGATCCCGAAAAATTTGACGCCTTCAGCTTGTCAGTTGCTACTGAAGTGGAAGCACCCTTTGTTCCCGTATTGCTTACAGAAGTAGGGTTTTCAGGTGCAATGGAGGAACCACTGTTTTGTGAAAGCCTCATCGTGATTAAATCTAACAAAGATGGACTCTTTCTCAATCTCAGACCTAAAGGACTTGGCTCATCAAGTGGATTGTATTCTGGGGGAGGAACAGGGAATTCATCATTTCCAGCATCCCACTGTTAAAAAAGCAGGAGATGAAGATAAGTAGCTGAAAATTGGAGTCCCTCAGTGACAAGTCAAACACAAAAAAAAAACAAGAACAAAATAATAACCAGGAGACCATCTTAGCAAAGTCTGAAAACAAGCTTAAAAGATCATGGAAACTTGGATAACAACTTCATAAAAAAGATGAACACTCTTCTTTCAGCTGGTTACACCCCCCCCCCCCCCCCCCCTTTAC
>NW_006238973.1:1073244-1078165 GCF_000226075.1 Solanum tuberosum | reverse complement strand
TGACCCCTCCCCCCCCCCCCCCCCCCAAGGTCTGTAGCCCCATAGAGATAAATTCTGTTGCATTTACTATAAAGTAGCTAAGGTCTTATTCTCAATTCAAGTACTAGACATCCTGAAAGAGTGGAGTATGGTCATTAATATGAGCCTTCTTTTTTAAGACAAGGGAAACCCGCAGCCGCTACCCTTTGGGTGCACACAAGGTAAAACCCCCGCTCCTATGCAATAGCTCGCAAACCACATAGGAGAGGTAACCCGCACTAGGCAAGCCCAGTGCGACGAGCTCAACCCAGAAGGCAAACCCCTTGCTTTCGCTGGCAAGGGGTTTCGAACTTGAGACCTCCAACATGGAAGCCCCAAGCACAAACCACTGGGCCACCCCGAAGGGTGGTCATCATATGAGCTTTCACCATCCAACAAGCAAGAGCTTATGTATCTCAACAAGACATTAATAGCAGAACAGGTCCAGTAATCCAATTATGTCGGTGCCGATTTGACCACTTGCTTATTTCATTAACAGTTGCTTAACATATTGGATAATGGTGGAGACTCTTTCCCAAACCAAAAAGTCATTGATCAGGCATATTTAACAGTAAAGCATGAAATCATATTCTTCCCCATCTGAAACATAAAAACTCCAAAAAATAATGAGGGAATAATAGATAAATTCTTAACCAAAAACCTATGAGCTACCCTCTAAAATCCATGCCTTCCAAAATTCAATCTCGAAGTCGCGTCTTTGCTGGAACTCAAATAAAGTACTCACTCCATTCACTTTTACTTGTCCACTATACTAAAAATATAATTTCACTTTTACTTGTCACTTCTAGTTAGCATATCAAGAGTGAAACATAGCATTAATTATTTATTTTCCAAATCATTTCCCAATACCTAAGACTACAAATCAACTAATACGGGTATTATAGTAAAATATCCATATCAATCATTGTTTCTCCTAGTGCAAAGTCCAATCTAGACTAGTAAAATTGAATGGAGGGAGTACTTTCAAATTGCTCTTTTCCAAAAGATCTCCTTTTGACTTGGTGAAATATCAAAACATGATGGTCAATAGAAGAGTCCCCTCTTTTTCCTTTTCTTTTTGTCTGTGAGGTTCAGACAATGCATATAGTTAAGAAACGTGAAGCCACCACAAACAGTCACACAACTATCCTGTTCACTATTTCGTACAAGAATCCATCGCTAAAAGAATGTAAAAAGTTCATACTAATATGAACCAGCAATATCATATACCCAAAACCAAACAGACTCATTCTACATTCAACAGTTGAGCTTCAAATCAAATTACTACTAATGGACCCAAGGGCCTGGCCAAGTCATTGGGTTGAGATTTGACAACAACCAAGTCTCCCAGCAAAGATTAAAAAAAAACTAGGCTATTTCTTCCATCTGTCCTAACCTTACTGCAAGCTAACCCGAACACCACAGTTATCAATATAGAGAAAATCAAATTACTGCTAATTCGCCATGCAGTCTAAACAGATCAACCCAAAAACACCCAACAAATTTTATCGACTCTCATAACTTCACAAAAACAATCATAGCCATTTCCTCATCTAAAATCACTTTCCACAATTCCAAGTCAAAATAACAACAATACACAATAAAACCAAACACCAGTAAACAACAACACACCCAGTGTAATCCCACAAGTGTAATCCAGAGAGAATAGAGTCTACGCAGACCTTAACCAGGCTCAAAAACATCATTAAGCTAAACTACAAATACTTCCGATCCAGTAAAAAAAAACCTGATTAAAGCTTGAAGAAGCAGAAGAAGATTTTGATCGTTTAGTGAGGGGACCATGTTCATCTTCAAGAGGATCCTCAACCTCAAATTTCACCGTAAACGACGCCATTCCCGACGACATCATCAACTCAACCATTAAAATCCCAAAAAATCCAAAATAAATCCCAAGAAAACCCAAAAAAAAAAAAAGGATTTTGCTAGAAAATGAAATTGAGATTCAGAGAATTCGAATGGAGGCTAGGATTTTTTGGATTTGAATTTGTATTGTAAAATTGAAGAATCCAAAAACCCTAGGATTCAGAGAATTTGGGGATTTTTCTTTTTCTTATTGCGGCTATAAAAAATGGATAATATAAAAATGGCGAAAATATATATAAGCAAAGAAAGCGAAGTCCAATAATTGACTCACACCTGAGTAAATGACTATTATGCCCTTTGGAGGATTCGATATGCACTCGGAATTGTAAAATCGTGTCATACTTTTCGGTTTTTACCGGTTAGCTAACTGTATTTTTTTGTTTTTCACAAGTAGAGTTGGAAGATACTAGAGTGTCAATGTACGCAATTTATATGCTTACCTTTGAGAAGATAGAAAGATATTTTCTCAATAGATTTTTAGCCAAATAAATGATGAAAAAGAGTCGACAATAATAAGAAAATAAGTAGCGAAGCTAAATAATAAATCAATAATGATAATAGAAATCTAAAAAAAAGAAGAATAATAAAATAAAAAGATGTAACCTTAGTGGTTGACCACATTATATTTAATCGAAGAATTATATTGTTTAGTTAGGTTAAAATTTAAGTTTTATGTATTTATGTCATATGTTGATTTGTTTTTCTTATTCCTTTACGTGTTTTAAATACTTTTAGTAAGAAATTTAGTTTATCACGGATGAATTCATAATTTTAAATATACAATACATTAAATATTAAGAATCTTCATATCTTCGATATCTGAGAAGACATCAATAAGAATATCAAATGGGATAGAATAATTAATTAGATTAACCCAAAAATTTATATCGAGATTATTATTTTTATTGTAGTATTAAACGACAAAAATTAAAGTCATTCAAATAATGGACATTCTTGTAACTTCACCTTATATTAAATGAGCACGGGCTCAACAGTGATCTGTTTATATAGATCGTTGATTGAACAGTTGCACGCCCTGCAAAAGCGATAACAACGTCAAAGGTATCATTAAACTATATGTAAAGTCATTGCAAGATCCATCATCTTCCTTGCTCTCCATTGAATCTCTGAAATAGACGGAGAGAAAGAATAGAGTAGACGATCAGATCTAAAATCACTCTCACATCTTGAAAGAAGTTTGATAATCTACAAAGAGGAAAAACGACTATGCAAACAAAAAAAGACATTGTTGGAAAAGAAATTCAATTAACAAAGTAATCACTCCTAAAGGTTAACTAAAAATTCTTCACGAATCCAACCATTCTGGCCTTATTTTCACATAAGCAACATCAAAACTATTTTCAATTTTTTTCACATCTGAAATGAACTCGAAGCACGAATAATTAAGTACTGAAAATTAAATCTATGACAAAAGTAAGTTAAAAGTGTTATACAACAAAAATAAAGAGAACTCATCTCCTAAATTAGGCCTACTAAATTCAAAGTTAAAGCACAACACTCCTCCAAAAAACAGGTCATTGCTATACAACTACATACAATTTTCATCAAGCAAACAACTGAATGACGGCATTAGCATTCATCAATCAAGGATCATACAGTACTTATCCAGAAATCATCTCAATACTTGTTAAAATTTAGCAATTGTATCGAGACATAGCAAAGATAGCAATTGATACACAGGAAAATGTAAAAAAATATAGCAAACTGATTATATAACAACAACGATAATTAGGATTTGTTTAATGCGGAACACATGCCTACACAATCGAAACTACATACGGAGTGAATAGTTATATTGCACCAAAAAGTACCTTCAATGCAACAAATAGTACAAATTTTAACAGCTATGTTCGTACACCCACTGTCATTTCTAAATAAGGCGAATATATATATATATGCACGTGACAGGTGGGCATAGAAAATTGGGGTCCATATTCTTGGTTGGTGGACCACACGTGTCACTACTTTACACGTTTTCAATTATTATTTTTTGTTAGTTTAGACAAAAAAGAATCAAATTTGTTATGTTAAATATATTTTCTATAACGATATCTCATTATAATAGCTAAAGAACGTGAGAATAAATAATTTTTGTTATAAAGAAATTTGAGCATATTACTATTTAATATTGAGTAACTTTACTTTTGTTATTATTTGGGTCTAATTTTATTTCTTCTTTAAGGAAAAAAAATATATTTGTTTTTTATTATTAATGAAATTGTAACATAAAATATGATGTATGTATAGAATTGAAATTGTAATATTAATTGAGAAACATAATCATAGTTTCATATAAATTAAGAATACTTGTTAGGTTACGTTTTCCTCTCTTTTTAGCTTATGATAACTAGCCTTTTATGGAAAATATTTGAAGTTAGAGTCATAAAATGAAATATAATCTCATATTTATAGGCTTAAATATCTTAATCTAGTAGGTCTTCTCATAACGGATTTATTAATCTCAAACACTAAACTATTATCGGCTTATACCAACCACATAAAATAATATAGGTTCATCTGAAATCCACATAAATATATTGTATATGTTTTGTCCATCAACTATTAACATTTAACATGTGTTTACTTAAATGTAATAATAAAATAATATAATTTTTTTTCAAATTTTCTATTTATTTTTATGTCACTCTCCATTTGAATAATGAATTGACAGTTAGATAGTGACTCCTTTTTTGCAATTGTGATATGTTTTACATTTAATTATTTTTCATTTTTGTAAAAAGAAAAAGTATGGACCCCAAAAAGAATTATATGCACTTTCAATTAATGGGGCTTTATAATTAGATTCTCCCAACATTTTTAGACTTAAGTCATCAGCGGCCCCTTAAAGTTATTCGCATAATTTACTTAGACAGTTCAACTAAGACTAGTACCTATTGAACACCTAAATTGTTCAAAGGAAAAAGGGTCTGATATACCCCTCAACTTTGTCATTTAGAGCTGATATACCCCTCGTTATGAAAGTGGCTCATATATACCC
>NW_006238973.1:968168-1072230 GCF_000226075.1 Solanum tuberosum | reverse complement strand
TTATTTATGTTTCACTAATATTCTTGTAAAACTTATTATATGACCAATTTTTTTCTTCAAATACAAAAATTAAATTACAATATAGACAAAAAAAAACTGTTTTAAATTAAAATATACCCACAAAAAAAAATAGTTTTAAATTTTTTCTTTACACTAAGGAATGAAAGAAAAAAATAAAATAAGAATAAGAAACTCAAATAATGAAAATCAAAGAAGTCAAAAAATAATTTATGTATGAAAAATATTGAAATATACCTTGAACTTTGCTAGAAGAATCCTATATACCCCTAAATGATTTTTAAAAAAAAATTATAAGTCAAAAATATAAGTTTAAAATTAATTTTTTCACTTCCGTTAAATGAAGGGTATATGTGAGCTCATTTTGTAATGGTAGGGGTATATGTGAGCCGTTTGTATAACGGTAAGGGTATATATGAGCCACTTTCATAACGAGGGGCATATCAGCTCCAAATAGCAAAGTTGAGGGGTATATCAGACCCTTTTCCCTTGTTCAAAACATATACCTATTAATACAAAATGCATATATGACAAAAAATGAGTTTTGCACTTCCCTGAAGCACGTGAAAAGATTCAAAATAGTGTCTTTTTTGAATTTTTTTACACTTTTTTCTTCTTTTATTGACACTTGGCATTATAATTAACTTAAAAATATTTCTTCTTCTTTCATTTACACTTTTTCTTCAAAAAAGAAAAGCACTCCACCCCCTACCTATCATCTTCTTCATAATTTAGTTAGCAAAACTTTCTTCATTTTAGCTCCAACATTGTTTTTCTTTCTTTTTCATAAAAAAAAAAGAATATTATTTCTTCCAAATATGAAGATAAATGAAAATCAACTATGAAGATTCAGATTTGAAATATGATTTATTTCAAATCTCATAAAAATAAGGAACAAATATGAAGAAGAAGAAAGAAGATAAATGATTTTTACGTATAAAAAAAGTTAGCCGATATTTGTTTATCACAATTTTCGAACAAAGCTTTTTACTCAAATTCATATATAAACCCATTAAATTTATCAAAAATGATATTCAAAAATTTGAAAGAATTAATTTTTGAGCTATCAATTTCATTTTGTCATCGATGTAGAAATGAATAGCTGCCGGCAAAATTTTCTTTCTTCTTCACTCTTAGTATGAAAATGTATATATATATATTTTTATTTTTATTTTTTATTTTATATATATATATATATATTTAAAAAAAAGTTAATCTTCAAGTTATTTGAAAAGAATTACGTTTTGGGAAAAAGATGAAGATGAAAGAGGGTTGGGTAGAATAGGTTGACATTTTCATTTTTTTCTTTTTCTTTAAAAAAAATATAGATATAAAATGTGTTTGAAATAATTTTAAACAATTTTTTTTTTTTAATAATTTTCGGGGCTCAGTGCTACATGTTATTTTTAATTAGCCGTTTTGTCACGTCACCGCAAGTGTATCACACATTCTTCATATTTTTTGCTGATTATCAAAAAAAACCTAATAGAAACAATTTTGAATAGGTAAAAGTGTTCGAGAGGTACTTAAGCCTTTATTAAATATGAAAAATTTGATATATATGATACATGTGTAGTATACATGGAATCCACGCTCCAAATAATCCGGACTCTGGGCAGATAAAAAGTTCCATTCCATTTTAACCACCAGAACGCCTCTTCTCTTATCGTTGGTTTTGGTTCTTCTACTATGTGTTTCTGTGCCCTAGAAAACGACGACGATGACGACCACGACAGACGTCGAGATGAGTATTGATAAGCAGAAGAAGGACATTGAGATCCTTAGGAAGAAATTGATGGACTGGAGCTTTTTTCCTTATCTGTACCAACTTTTCAACAAGGAGGAGCCTATCAATTGGCGTAACCCTATGTTCATCGATTACATAGCTCGCCAATCGCTACAATCTTTTTACAGGGCATGCAAGCGATTCGAAAGGTTTGAATAACTTGCCTTGTCATGCAATTTTATTTTCTAGGTTTTATAATAATAATTGGGATTGAATGGTTGCCAAATTGTAGCTTCGACTTCTCAATTGAGCCAACGATAGTTGGTAAGGTGAAGCATTGCAGCTACTCCGATTTGGACGGGATTACTAATTTCAAGAATCCTGAAGTAATTCAAAAGACTATTTCAGGAAGACTGTTCCAGGGAACCATTGTTGAAGGATCTGAAAAACGATCGGTTATTGTAAAGACATGGGATTTTCACCTTCCTATGAGAGATGCTCTTCAATGTCTAACTACATTTTGTGTATGTATGTTTGCTAGATAGTATTTTGATTTTTGTTGGTTCGTTGAATGATGTCAAATTAAGCTTCTTTCTTTTGTTGTAGGATGAGATCGAGTTATTCACCGATGAAAGAGTAAATATGCATCCAAATTTGGTCAAGTTGTATAGGTACTGTTGTGATACGAGGCTTGCACTTGTCTTTGATGAAGAATTCACTGGACTAGTTTTGTCGGATGTGCTTCTCTCTGGTACTTATATTACTATCTCGAGTATTATGTTGAATGATTATTCATCAGTGTGCACATTGCTTTTGTTTTCTCTATCATTTGTAGATGACTTTGGGTGGGTTGAGCGGATGAAGGTCGCAACTCAACTTGCTGATCTCTACTCATGTTTGCATGAGAACAATATTGCACTTGACCGTCTTATTCCTGCAAACATTAAGATAGATAAGGTGAGTTTGAACACTTGATGGTCATCTATTTCCTTTAGATATCTCACAAGATTGTCTTAGCACGCTTTTTGAAATACGTTTTTACATCTTATTACATTGATCTTGCTTGCTGGAAATAACTTTTTTTCGCTTGCAGGAATTTAACATTAAAGTATTTGACTTTGGGTTCGTAACAAATACTTTCAATGTGGATGATAGCTTTCTTGATGGTGCTAGAGCTCCAGAGATTCTAAAAGGCATGTTTGTTTGAACCTCAATATCTCTCTTCTTTTCATGCTATGATTAAATTTTTTCAGATGTTGCCTCCTCTGTTGTTTGTGATGAGAAGTTTAGACTTTCAAATCGTGTCTCAGGCCTCTATTTCTCTTTTTCTGTGTAGAAAGCTTGGTAAAATATTAGAATTTCAGCTTTGATGCTATCTTTGGTTTCTTAGACTTCTTCTCCAATCAATAGCTTATCAACGTGGTTACTCCTTTGAAAGTTTGCTACTCTCCAAAAGAATTTGGTATTCCTGTCCCCTTCTATCTTCTATGAGCCATAAACATCTGGACTTTTGCCTCCAAGAGATCTCCTCTATTTTAGCTATTTCCCGCGTTTAAGGAGTAGTAAATAGAGGATAGGAGTAAGCTTGTTGGATTGGGTCCTTGGTGTCGGAAATCCTTCATAACAACATCTTTGGATAAGGACTAGCGTGTGTCCCCATATAAACCAAGTTAGAAAAGCATAACTGGTAAAAAGTTCTCTCTCAGGCACAACTCCCAAGAACCTCTCTCTCCTACTTCCTAGGAGAGAGGAAACCCCCTTTAGTGAAATAATTAACTAATTATTGAAAATAAGACTAATTGCAACACTAATAAAATTTTTGATTAGTTTAAGAAAAAATAAGATAAGTATTAAGTTAAAACATTTTTTTTTTTTTGAGACAAATTTTAAGATATTTATAAAACCCCAAAGTCGTACACAAAACTTATATGTATATAAATATAGAAATATATAATTGCTTCTAAAAACAAAAACAGAATCAAGCCTGAAAACATTTTTGGATTTTTTCAAAAAACAATTATTTCCAATTGTTTAAAATTTAAGAAGCTCAAAAATTAATCAAATCGTGGAGGGCTAAAATTGGGTGTCAAAAGCCATGACCCTCGTATTTTTATGTTTTTGGCTTTAACAAAAAAAATCTAGTGAAAAGTTGTCTGAATTAAAAATTAGGACTCATAGGTTTAGCCTTGTGGATAATTTTCATCATATTTGCTGTTTTATATGGCATATTATTTCTCCTTCTTATACAGTTGTGTTCTTATCTTTTCTTATACACAGGTGAGAGGACCAGGACCATGAAATCTGATGTTTATTATTTTGGTATTCTACTGCTGGAGCTGATGGCCAAAAGGAAGTTTAGTTTCGCTCATGTGTGTTGTTGTGTGCAAACATCAATTGCAACTGCGGTTAAGCGTGGTAAAAAATATTTGGTTCATGAATGCTTCACAGAAGTTGATTATCCAACTGCATTAGCTATCACACTTCTGGTATTCCTCTGCACGAATTTTGATCCAGACAAGAGGCCCTCGATGAAGGATGTTATAGACACTTTGAATGCGATGGGAATGGGAGGGGTGAAACGAAAAAGAGATGAATACGATGCAGAACAGTAAAAGTGTACTGTCTAAACACCGTTAATGCTAGTGTTTTGAAAAAAGACTAATAGTGTTGTGATGATGGAGCTTTGTAGAGAAGAATGTATTTGACTAAATACCATATCAACTGTGGACCTGTTCTAAATCTTTTAAGCTTAGACATCCAACTTTTGTCTCTTTTTTTCTTTCTTTCTTTTGTGCTGCCTGCTTATTCTATCATAATGATAATGATTAGTGTTATTGCTATCCTTAATTGTTATTATCTTAACTTTGTTTTAATTATATAACATACTGATATTATCACCTTTTTTTTCAAAACTGGCCCACTTGTATGGAATCTTTTTGCAAAAATTATTTAGAATTTTAATGTATTCTTTAAGAAAATTATCTACGTTTCACTTTATTTGAACTTTTTTCGAAGTTGAAATTGTGTTTGGTTATGTTTTTTCAAAATAATATTTAGTTGTTTGAAGGTATTTTTTCTAAAAAGTAAGTGAAATATAATTCATATAAGGTTCTTTATTTATATAATTAGGGTAAAATTGAAAAAAGAATAATATAGTGAAAGTGATAATAAGGGCTAGGGTGCTTTATAATTTTTAAATACAACTTCAAGTTGTATTTGAGATTTTCATGATCAAGCCCTCATTTTCAAAAAAAGTGAAATATTCTCATAACCAAATGAAGGTAAATTGCTAATTAATTTCTTTTAATTTATTTAAGTTTTGATAGATAAAATTAGCGTGTCTCGTAAAAAAAAAAAACCTTTTAAATCAAATCGACTGCACAAACACAAACTTACAGGTCTATGATAGAAGGGTGGGGTCGGGAAGACAATTATGAGGAACTGAAAAGACTTGGACACAAGCCAAACTAGTCTAATTTGTACACGATGCAAAATTTGCAAGTCAAGCATTATTGATTGTCTCATAATGCACCAGTCAGTGTATAGTCATGACACTCCACGTGATACGGTATCTTTTTATCTCTCTCTCTTTTCTGTTAATTTCAGTGTAAATCTCATGTATATGGACAAAATAATTCTGGGTTTATCTTTTTAATCAATAATTCTGGGTTTATACAATCCTGGCATACACCTGATTCCCATGTATAGATAGTCTAATTCTTTTGGACTTGTTATTGTCGTTGGTATCTTCATTTCAAGAAGTTCATTTTATTACCTTGAAACAGTCGGGGGCGGCTGGTTAGGCTTAAAAAAGAGTCCTTCGCCTTAGGCCCTCAATTTTAGGGTCCCCCATTTTTTAGTTAATTAGGTAGGATTAAATTTTTTTAAAAAATATTAGAACTAAGACAATAAATGCAAAGGTCCCATTTTTTAGTTTATTAGGAAGGATTAAATTTTAAAAAAATAAAAATTATTAGAATTAAGACAATAAATGCAAATGGCTTAATGAAGTGATAGTCTGATAGATATGACTATAACTTTTTAACTTTCCAATAAAAAGTTGTGTACTTTTTTTAAAAATGTATAAGTTATCTTCTTTTTTTTACCTTATTTTTTTTTCTAATTTTATTTTTATATATTCTATCCTCCTCCCTTCTATTTCTTCTCACTTTCTCTTTTCTAATCTTACATCTCTCTCTTATTCAAAGCTTAAAAATTTATTTGTTCTGTTGATAGTTTATATTTTAAATTTGGAGAAAACTATATTGCAGCAAGCCCGATTCATTTTTCGGAAATCAAGTCTTCATAGCTTTTGAATTCGGTAATATCATTCTAATTTCTAATATTATTTTTGTTTTGTGTCTTATGTTTATTATATTTTTTATTTGATATTGTAAAATAGTGTTTAAAATATTTGTTAGATTTTAATATGTCAACTAGAAAATATGAATCCGGTCATTCAAAACTTAAAAGAAAAAGAAAAGTCGATAATTTGATAAAATCTCAAAAAGGTGCTCTAGATAAATTTTTGGAAAATAATGTTAAAATTAAATCAAAAAAAGTAGGGGAATGCTCAAGAACAAGTTACTAACTTAGTTGAAGTTGAGTTAGATAATGATATAAACCAAAATGAAGAAGAAGGAGAGGAAATTAGTGAAAAGTCGGATGTAGATTCCCAAGAAAATCAAGAACTTATAAATGAATTAAATAATCATACTCCTAAAAATATCTATGATCCTAGTCAATGGAATATTGTTGATACAAAGTTAAGAGACCAATTAGAATTACCGACACATGTTTTCCAACGGATAAATTTTTAAGGCACTTTTCTACTACATATTATTTTCAAAAGTTGGCAAATGGAGAAAGACATGAAAGAAGATGGCTAGTTTATTCCAAAGATTTGAATAAGGTATTTTGTTTTTGTTGTAAGTTATTTAATACGACCTTTAATGCAAAGATTAATAAGTTAGCTAATGAAGATAGTAGAGATTGGAAAAATCTTACTACTAAGCTTAGAACCCATGAAACAACTAGCCAACATATTATTAATATGAGTTCATGGATTGATTTAGAATTTAAATTGCGTAATAATAAAACAATCGATAAAAACATTCAAGACCAAATTAATAGAGATAGAGAACATTGGAAAAATGTAGTGTCAAGAATTATTCCTGTCATAAAAACTCTTGGAAAAAATAATTTGGCGTTTAGGGGGGAAAATGAAAAAATCTATCAAGAAAATAACGGAAATTTCTTGAGTCTTATTGAAATGATTGCAGAATTTGATCCAATTATGCAAGAACATATTCGACGAATCAAACATGATGAAATTCATAATCATTATCTTGGACATAATATACAAAATGAATTAATAAATTTATTGGCAAGTGAAATTAAGAACAAGATTATTGAAAAAGTTATAAAAACAAAGTATTTCTCTATCATACTTGATTGCACGCCAGATACAAGTCATCAAGACCAAATGTCTTTTATAATACGGAGTGTAGATATTTCGACAACTCCAATAAATGTAACCGAATATTTCTTAGAATTCTTAAAAGTGGATGATACAAGTGGAAAAGGTCTTTTTGAAGTTATTTTAGATGAAATAAAATGTATTGGACTTGATATTGATAATTTAAGAGGACAAGGATATGATAATGGGTCTAATATGAAGGGAAAATAATTTATAAGGATATAAATTTTAATTAAAGACACATAAATAAAAAATAAATGAGGAAAGTATTTGTGATAAAAAAAACCGAAATTAGTAGAATAAATAAGTTAAAATAAATAATGTCAACACTATTTTTGGCTCCTTTTCAAATTATAAATTTTTTTTTTTATTCTCCTTCTAATTTGATATGAATTCCATAAATAGACCGACTTTTTTTCTAAATAATTCTTTCTTATTCTTCTCCTAATTTAATTTGAATTCCATAAATAGATAATTCTTCTAAATAATTCTTCTTTGACATTTTAACACTAATCACCCTTCTTATAAATTTCTCAATCAAATAATTTTTTTCTCAACATGTAGGAGGAATTATAGTGTAACATTCTTTCAAAAAGTCTTTTATTTTGAGAAGAATCATTTGTTGTATAACCTTTCTTCTTACACCAATATATTCAATCTTTCTCTTCTTCCTCTTTCTTTTTGGATGGAATAGAATTATGTATGCCAACAGATATGTAGTATCAAATGTTGACATTCACTTCTAACAAAAGTGTACACATAATTTTTTTTTAATTTTTTATTTTTGTATAAACTGATAAATGTGAAGAAGTAGAAGAAACGAAAGAAGAAGTGAAATCATGGAGTCCATTATTGGTTATGGATGCTCAAATCTTTTTTAATTTATAGGCACAATCTATAAGCAGTTATAAGAAATGAAAAGTTTTTTTGTTTTTTCATCTTCCATTTAGTTAAATGTATAATAATTTAAGGAATTCTTTTAAGAAGAGGTGATAAATTGGGTAAGATACTTAAATACTTTTAGTTTTTAAAAAATATCAATTTAAAAATAGGAAACAATTTTTTTTTAAAAAGAGATAAAAGACAAATAAAAATGTTGTGTGAAAATTAGAATGCTGCCCTAAGGGGTGCCATATATAAATACAAAATAGACACTAGCTTTTTAATTTGTTGGATTTGGGAAGAATGGCATATCCCTTTGAGATGTATAATGGACCACCTAGCAGGGCCGCCACAACTGCCAGTAGGGCCGCCAGGACCTGGGTAAGTTAATCTTCTTCATAAAACATGGATGTTTACAGTATATGTATGTACAATGGTATTATCGATTTTATAATGAACAAGTATAGATACTTAATATGAACAACTGAATGATTTTACTTACTTGTCTATTGGTTGTTACACACCATTTCTCCCTTTTGTTCTTAACTAGTGATTTCTCCCATACCAAAAGACACAATATGCTAACTTGGATCTCCTAGTTTTTCTAGTCTAGTTCCTTACCTTTTTAGTTTCCAGTATTGTTCTCCTGACACACACACAAAGAAGGTTTGCTCCCCCCTCCCCCACTAGCAGGGCTGCCAGAACCCCGCCAGGACTTGGGTAAGTTAATCTATAACTTCTTCATAAAACATGGATGTTTACAGTAAGGCTGGCAATTGGACAGGACCGGATCAACAAGACTGATTTTACCGGAATCGGTCTTCGTTACTGGATTTATTTATCGAAACCGGGTCTTACAGGAATCGGTTTTACCGAAAATTCCCAAGGGTTCATCCCGATCCCTTAGTTACCGGATAGGAACCGGTTTGGATCGAATCGAAACCGGTTCTTACCGGATCATTGTGTACCGTAATTTTTTTTATTAACTTTAATTATTATATAATATTATATTATTAATTAAGAATATTATATTATTAAAAAAAATCAATTCAAAACTTTAAACGTTAAAGTAAATTAAAGTTTCAATTGAATTTAAGTTTAAACTTTAAACTTATATTGAATTTAAAGTTTAAAATTTACTTTAAACAAGTTTAAACTTTATATTAAATTTAAAGTTTAAACCTTAAAAGTCAATGTTATATTTAATTTAAACTAATATTAAAATAGTTGAAAATTAAATTTGTAAAATGACTTGGATTAAATATAAGAGACTATTTTAAAAGAAAATCAAGGCAAATAGCCGTATATTTATTCTATTAAATAAATTGTACAATACAAATATTAGAAAGAGACAAAGAGTACAATAGTACATAATGTAGGTATTGAATATTAATTATTGTACTAACTACTAACAATTGAAACTTTTTAAAAATCATTTCGTAACTTTTGTATCATTTCAAAATAAACATTTTTGGAACTTGTATTTGTCGTTCTTCTTTCATTGCTTCCATGCCATCATCACAATTATCACCAAATATTTCATCTATTTCGTCTTCTATTTGTCTACTTAATTATGGTAGTCCGGTATTTCTTCTTTCGGCATTGACCCAATCTTGAAACAACACCGATATTTTCAAACTATCATTTGCTAATTAATATCGATGTTCTCCAATCATAAATCTCGCCGCACTAAAGGCTTGCTCTGAAGCGACCGATGATGCTTGAATCGCTAGCACATCTCGAACAACCCTAGCAAGGGTCGGAAATTGATTTTCACGATTCTTCCACCATACTAATATTTGAACTTGAAGTTGTCCTTCTTCATGCCTAATCTTTTCCCGTGCCTAATTGAAATATAAATCAAAATCATTATTAGTAGAGGATTCAAGCTCAAGATAATTATCCATCCAATCATCTGTATCATCACTTCTAGGCCTACAAGATGGAGGTTCAACTACTGGAATATTTTTTTTCATAGCTTTATATATATTATATAACTCTCTAGCTTTTGTATATATGCTACTTTTACAATCTTCAACACTAGGAGTTTCATCATCTCTAATTTCTAAATTTGCATAAATCTTTTCAACCATTCTTTCAACACCTTTTAATTTGTAATTTGGGTTGAAAGTAGTAGCAGTCAAATAAATTTGAGGAATAGGGAAAAAATATTTTTTGAATTTTTCAATCATAAAAGCAAGGGAATCTTCAAATCGATCTTTTCCTTTATATTTTGCAAATTCAGATGAAATAGCACAAATATTTACTAAAACAGAAGAAATAGTTGGATAATATTGACCAGAAGCAGCATTTGTTGCTTTATAAAAAACACTTAAAAATTCAATAAGTTCTTTTGTATTTTCCCAATCTTCATAGCCAATTCTTAAAATTCGGGTCCGCATTATGAACATTAAAAACTAATTGTACCGGCTCTTGATAAATATAAGCAACTTCAAGCATTTCAAATAAAAAATTTCATCTAGTGCATACGTCTTTTGGAACTTTTATATATGCAAGTCCACATTCTTTACAACGATTTTTAAATTCTGTAATTCTAGCTTTTACTTTAGCTTTAAAAATTCAATTACAAGCAAGTCTAATTTTTTCACAAGAAATTCCAAGTTGAGAAATACCATTTTTTACTATCAAATTATACACATGTGCGGCACACTTAATATGAAAAGAATCATTATCAATTGGACAAAGTCTACATATTAAATAATCAATTGCTTTTAAGTTATTAGAAGCACTATCTAAAGTGACACTCATTATTTTATCACATATTTCATAAAATTGTAAAATAGAGCTTATTTTTGTTGCTATATAAGAACCGATTTTAGTTTCTTCAACATATATATACCCTAATATTCGTTTTTGCATGTTCCATTCATTGTCAATCCAATGGATAGTAATTGTAAAATAATCATTACCATTAGGACTACGTCCCATATCAGAAGTAATAGATAATCTACCATCATAATAAACAACGAAGAAAATGACAATATTCTTTTTGATATTTAAAAAGATCACTTTTAATTGTACTTCTTGGAATACCTTCATAATTTGGGTTATACAATTCCCGAATATAATGAACAAAACCAGGATGTGAAGGAAATGAAAAAGGCAAACCACAAACAACAACCATTTAGCTAATTCTTTACGATTTTTTTATTTACTATATGTGTGGTGTGTGCTTCGGCCAGCCGAGTTAGTCATATTTAATACACTTTGAACCATATTAGAACCTCCAACTCCCCATAGAATTTTTCAGGTATGGGGTATTCCATTTCTATTAGCCCTTTCTATATCATCTAGGCGAGCAAATTCTTTATTACACTTACTCAAATGTGTTCTTAGTCGTCCCATTCCCCCTTGTGTACCCGTAGTTACATGTTTCATGGTCAATTTACATTTCGTGCAAGTAACAGTAGTTTTTTCCTCATTTTGTATCAAAAATTTTCATACTAAAGATCTTTTAACATGTACAACGGTCTTTGAAAAAGTAGGTAAAGAGGGAACTTCATCTTGTTTCGGTAATTCGGTAGCCGGACTAGTAGGGTAGGGGTCTTATCATTTTCCTCATTTATTTCTACTTCCTCATCTAATTCTTCCTCAAAATTAGTAAAACATCTATTTAAAGTTCATGATCTACTTCATTTTCGTAATTAAATTCAATAGGTCCTCGTGACATAAAAGAAGTTTCATCAACATGAGTATAATCATTAGTATTAACTCTAAATCTAGGCAAATGTTTAGAACTAGAACTACTTCCTCCTCCCCTATTATTTTTTCCTTTCGACATTGGTCTTTTACCACTATTTCTTTCCGAATTCATGTTCAAGTTTAAAATAATTAAATATTATGAAAAACAAGCAAGATAATATAACAAAAAAATAAAATAACTTAATTAATAAATAAATAAATAATTTAAGTTGGAACGAATGTACCGAAAGTCTACGTAAAAGTAGACGTATAACCAAAGCCAAAATTGAGAGATGCCAATTGAAACTTCCGATTTACTTCAAATAAATCTCCAAAATCCGAACTCCAAGTCAATATCACAAAATAATTATTATTAATTTATGAGAGATTGAAAATTAAGAGATTTTATAAGATGTTAATGAAATAGTTTGTGAATTTATGATTTAAATGAAAAATATGGGTATATTTATAGTGTTAAGGGGTTAGAGAGGGGTGGGGGCCGTTTTGGCCCCCAGCCCAACGGCTATAAATTAACGTTCACCTTTAAAAAAAAAAATTAAATGGGAAGTGACTGTTGAACTGGATCAACCGGATTAAAAACTCGGGTTTCATTTCGGTATAGATTTCGGTACCCTATAAGACCGGTTCCTTACCGGTTCAACCGGTCCCGGACTTTCGGTACCAGAACCGAACCGGACCGATCACTTTCATAATGAACAAGTATAGATACTTAATATGAACAACTGAATGATTTTACTTACTTGTCTACTGGTTGTTACACACCATTTCTTTCCTTTGTTCTTAACTAGTGATTTCTCCCATACCAGAAGACATAATATGCTAACTTGGATCTCCTAGTTTTTCTAGTCTAGTTCCCTTACCTTTTTAATTTCTAGTATTGTTTTCCTGACACACACACACAAAGAAGGTTTGCTCCCCCCCACCAGCAGGGCCGCCAGAACCCCACCAGGACCTGGGTAAGTTAATATGTAGCTTCTTCATTAAACATGAATGTTTACAGTATGTGTACGTACACTGGTATTATCTCTTCTTCTTTCTTCTTTTCAAGAAAGGGATAGATTTTCAGAGCAACTTAAAAGTACATCCCTACGATAAAAGAAGAATTCACGTGCGTGCGGGTCCACACAAACTACGCTCATGTATTATATTTGTACTAGGTAACCTTTTCAATAATCGACTGTTATAAGAAAAAAAAAAAAGTAAATTCAAGAATTGTAAATATGTAATTAATGATTAAAAATATCTTGCTATCTAATCATTTTTATCTTTTACATAATTTATCATATTATAAGTTTAATGATATAATTGTCTTGTTAAAATTGAGTGATGTTTTTATGTAGTGATTAAACATCACTTTTTTCTATTTTTTTTATACATGAAAAATATGGAATCTGATAATTTTATGATAAGAATAACTCCTTGTGTAAAAAAAATTATGTGAAAGCTTTCAATAATCAATATTAGTTATAAATAAGTTAAGACAGTTAAAAAATGTACACCGCAATAACATAAATAATTCTTTTTAGAGACAATCTACTCGTGTGAGGTCAAATGTTCACCACTTTTCGTTATTATTACTTTGTTACTTTATAGAAGGTGAAAAATAAATTTGAAACAACAACAAAATAATATTGATGACCCTAATAGAAACTCATTCTTCATTAAACTGCTGAAGACCCTTCTAGATGTTTCATCAATGCAACTTGACAACTTTTTCAGAAATAATTATGTATAATTGTTGCATTATGAAAGTACACATAAATAAAAATGCTGGATTCGAGACTCATGTTAAAGAAATATTCTCGAACATTAAAAAATTAAAAATGAGTCTAACCTCAACAATGACTTGGGACATGAAGGATAACAAATCTATGTTAATAGACATATCTTTTGTAGCTTAAGATATTACTTTTATTTAGAGTATGTTTTGTTTCATAATCTTCAAATTATGCTTGCCGAAAATAGTCATAACTCACACCAAAAAAATTTAGAAGAGTTGAATGAGAAGGAAAAAAAGAAAAACATTAAAAGGACGAAAAGCATTGTCCAACTGAGATCATATACATACCAAACAAAATATAATTAATACAATTTTAAGGAGACAACAAAACAGTGAGAAAAAACATACATTAAAGGGAGTAAACTATGAGATATCCAATTATGATAACTAATCATTATAACCAGAAAAAGTTCCTATGTTTTGAAATAAGATGCCTCAAAAAATAGACTAACACTTCAATCAACTTTCAATCCTTAAAGTACTCACAACATCCACTGATAAAATTTAGTAAAAATAAATAACAACAACATAAAAAACCAAAAAATATGGGCATGCAAAGTTATTAACTCTCAGAGGATTTTCTAAAGAACACAAAATCACATCCTTGTATGTGAAGGAATAACGTTTTGATGAAGAAAATAGAGATTTGTAAGGGATTTTTTTATTGTACCTTCAACAAGAATACTTGCTTGAATATTCAATTAACATTTGTTATTTAATTTGTACAAACAAATACTTATAACAATAACTTTGCATAAACATAAACAACAAAGTTTAAAACATATACTCAAAAACAACAATTAATAATATAAGCATAAATTAATGACCGTTAAAAAACATACCAGGATATGCAACAATAGAATGAAACAACATGAAAGAAATCGAGTCCACTGAATGCACACTGTAGTCCTCTATTTATAGTCAACAAATGATGGTGTGAAAAAAATGATTATTGTGTCTTATTGGAAAGGTCACAACATTTCATACAAGTCGCAACTCCTCATAAAACTCACAATTTTTCATAAAAGTCGCAATTTTTCATAAAAGTTGCAACTTTTCATAGAAGTCACCGTTTTTCATAAAAGTCGCAACTTTTCATGAAAGGAGAAGGCTAGTTTTAAAAATAACATAAATTAAAAGAGAATCATGACTTGTGGTGGCGCCACGTAGGCGGGCATAAGGTTCTCTTTATATATATATATATGATTATTAATGTATGTACTTTCATGTCAAAAGAGTATTGAATTAACGGCTTTTAATACATTTATTAAAAAAAAAAAAAAAAAAAAAACTTTCGCAAATAGTCACTATAATAAACTTAATTATACTCTATAGCTATAGTTTACATATTTACGGGTTGTAGCTACAGTTTAAGTTGTCTCATTTGTATAATTCGCATGTTTGTATAGGCATAATTCAGTTGTTTTTGTATAAACTCAAAATAATGAATTTATACAATTACAAATATCAGAAGTGTAAACAATTATACAAATTATATTATATAAATTCTGAATTATATAAAAATTATATAAATTATATTATACAAAACCCGAAAAATACAAACGTGCTAATTATTCAAAACAAAAAAAATTGAGTCTAATTATAGCTAAAAGTAGGTCGCAAATTGAAATTAAGGCAAATTATAGCTATGTTAACCAATTAACTAGTACTTATATGTTTTCTTATACACATAATTTTCCCTAAAAAATTATCGGATTATTGATTCAATAATGCTTTGTTAATATTGGGTAAACCGAATCCATTAAGATAGTAATAATTTACTACTTTACTTATATATAAATATTTAGACAAGTCGTGTAATTATTTTATGAGTATTTTCTTATTGGTTAAACCGTTAAAGATCAAAGATCGATAAAAAAATATCTTATTGGTTTAGCGTATTTAAAAATAAAAAACTGTAAAAATCGAACCAACCGATGCACAACCTAGCATCTTCAACCCATTCTCTATTTTACTTCTCTAGATTCTCTATATTTTGAAACAACCAAAATTTCATCCCAATTCTCTATTTTACACTCTAAAAATAATTTTTTTTCTCTATCGTCAATATTGTATTATTAGTTTTATTTCATAGCATAAAAATAGATTGGTTGAATTATCATTTAAATTCTGTACATTCTTCATAGTGAAAAATAATTACTTTTAAATTACATTAAAGTGACAAAATTTTTAGAAAAATATCACTTCAGGATGGAAGTAGTATACTTGTCAATAATACATTTTTAGACGTTTTTTATTTGCTTACTTGTTTGACACGTGCAGTTTTCATTTTTGTGATGGCTGTTTTTTTAATAGGGAAAAAGCATAAATTGCCCTCTAAATTTGTACCCAAAAGTCACTTACACACTTTAACTGATGAGACGACCTATTACACACCTTAAGTACATAAAAGTGTATTTATTTTTCAAACAGACAAGCAATTGCAAAAATTCAATCATAATTACACGCAAATACTAGGCAACCCAAACATGCTCTGAGGCCAAATCACACTATAATGCAATGCAAATGACTAAATGAAGGGAAGCAAGAAGTCGGAAGAAACATCGAACCGTCCGAAATAATGCCTTAGACTTAACAGCAAAATGCATTTATACTTTAAAATAATTATTAAAAATGTCAAAATGTCAATATATTAAAAAATAATTTATAGCCTAATATCATTATTTTCTTTCCTTTTATTTCTCAAATCAGTCCCACATTAGACTAATTTCTATACCACTATTCGGTAAAAAGGAAAAAATATTCACCCACTATTTACTTACTCATCTTTCTAGGGTTTTCCCCCATATATCCAGAATGTACTATTAGAACAATTTATGTATTTTTCCTCCTTAGTTAAAAATAAAAGTGTATCATGTACTCAATTGTATCTACTATTCAGTACAAATCAGCAATAAATTATTATAACACATAAATTTCGTCGATTGTATCCCAAATTAGTTATTCATTACTTAATTATATTGGGCTATAATATATTTGTTGTATAAAAAACACCAGCTACAAAAATCAAAAGTGTATCATATACTCAATTGTATCCAATATTCAGTACAAATCAACAATAAATTATTATAACACATACATTTTGCCGATTGTATCCCAAATTAGTTACTCATTACATAATTGTATTGGACTATAATATATTTGTTGTATTCAAAAACACCAAGCTACAAAAATAAAAAACACGCACTTTCATTCATTATAATCCTAGAATGGCTACAATATTTCGTAAAAAGGTTAAAATCTCAATACATACAAACATTCATCATCATCAAAAAAAAAAAAAAATCTACCCAATTTTCTAGTCGAGATTTACGAATATCACCTATAAACAAATTAAATAATAAACCATTAAAAAGAATACTTAAAGATTGAATTCGAAAAAGAGTCGACTGATTTGAAACTTGTTTTGGAATTTTTACGAACAATGGAGAAAGACTCTTCAAAGCACAATGGATAGAGACCCACTTTTGTATTTCTCCTTTAAATACGCAACTGATGAAAAACTTGAAAGATTTTTACCTTTTTAAAAATATTTTGTCCCATGATTTTCTCTATTCTATTGTTAAATATTTGTATTCTTTCCAATTAAACAGTTTTTAAAAAATTACATAACTCAACCCTTAACAAACTAAAATATTGATATTTTAAATAAATATTAAAAATATGATTAAGAAGTCCCATAAGAAGCTAAAATATTGTTGTTTTGAAAAATTTATATATATGGAGTCAATATATATAAAGATAAAGAATATATAAAGAGTCACAATTATTTAAAAGGCACTATCGAAAACATAACATTTTATTTTTACAAGATAAGGTTAAATTGTGTTTACCCTTCTCAAGCCCCACTATAAGCCTATAAGGATTTAAGAAAACAAACTTAATAGTTATTAATAATCGAGATATTCCCGAAAATTAGTGACACATGTTTCGAAACTTGAAAGTTTCAAACTCATGATGGACACCTAAATAAACAATTAACAAGGAGGGGTCAAGTTAATAAATTTACACTATCAAAGAAACTAGACTTCTTATATTGATAATCGAGAAATCTCTGAGGGTCAGCGATGCATGATCCGAAACTCATGACGTGCACTTAATGAGACAAATATGAATCCTTATCTTTAGAGTAATCTTGCATAAACATAAATCATAATCACAATCTATGAACGCAAAGAATAGTCTATCAATGCAAGTATCAGACACCGAAAAAGAAAAAAAAGGGAGGAGAAATGACTACCATACAAGGCAAGTTAAGAAAATAGAAGCTCACTTGCACAAAAAACTTACAAATTGATCATTATAAGTTGATGTTGAAGAGTTTATAGTAAAACTTACAAGGGAAAAAAGAAACAGAATTTACTGGTGCTCAACAAGTCTAAATGATATGAAAAATCATTAGTACAAAGAACTTCAGATGGATTAAAGTTGGAGAACTGTATCAAGCAATGGTGTTTCTTCATCCTCTACACAAAAAGAGAGAACCCCGTCGGGTTCTGGCAACTTGATGAAGAGTATGTTTCTAACTGCAGCTCGACCTACTTGGCTCGGTTTACCTTCAAGTAAGGCAATGCACCGATTACATTGTTGTAATCGCTGCGGTCAACTTGTACCTGTGTAACACAAACATTATATGATGAGTCATCTAACTTTGAAGAAAGAGTAGTACAAATCTTACGCCAAAAATTAGAGAGTTCATTCGCCAGAAAGTACACACACGTTCATCCACGAGGTTTTTGGCTTCAAGTTATATCTGTTTTATCTTCTATTCCCTTAAACCATCACTCATTCTATACTGCAATAAGAATAGCCTTTCAATACTTAGACATTGATCTTAGGAAGGTAAGGTCTGATAGTTGGTAGCAAAGTAGCAACAAACTTTTGTTTTTGGATAATCGTGGTGTTTGGGCTAGCTTGCCCACACCTTGACTAATTCCACAGTGTACCGTTAAAGTAGCAATAGACTTCTTGGTTTGCTGCAGGACATTTTGGTGAATCACATAATCATAATGCAGCTGGAAAGGATTGACTGAATTGACAAGGGTAATAACTTTTTCAGATGGGCAAGCAAATTTGTAGCTAACAAGTGACAAGGCATGAGCGAGATTCGGCCGGTGGTATCATAAATATGAGCAGATAAGTGGTGCAAATTTCGATGAAACTGTGAAGGAAAAGGCAATGCATAGGTAGGGTAGTGAGAGAACCTGCGGATATGGATGAATCGAACACCATTTGAGAACATCTTTATCGAAAACAAATGGTTTTATTAGAGACATATGGAAAGTAAAGGTAAAAGGGTGCCAACATGGGATTCTTTGCCATTTCTAGAAAGTGACATGCAACAAAATTACACAATCCCAAAATGCACGGTGGAAGAAAATACAATCATTTACATTGCATCAAAGATGCCAAAAATTAGAGCTAGACTCGGTATGACTTGGCCGTTGGGCTGTTATAAGTAATTAACTTGTACTTGACAGCACGCTTACAGACCTGCTGAATAAATTATTGGCCAATCATGGAATCATCATATGAACTGTTCAGAACTATCTTAAAAACAAGTATCTTACAAATGCGTAAATGACATTCTAACTCTCCTAATTAGTACTAAACCATACGTAGTTCCTCAATTTGTTAAGAAGAAAAAGTTGCTGCTCCTACGGGCTACGACAATGACATTTTTATTTTACAAATCCACAAAAATAGTTGAAACAGGTCCAAATAAAGCAAAATGGATTGTGAAGATCATATAGGCGACCCCAACTAGATTGGAATTTTGAGCATAGTTGTTGCTGTTATTGTATCCACAAAAATTAGTGAACAAATCATGTCAGCTTATGGCTAGCCAAATACCTAGGATTCTGCATCACTATCAGAAAGCAAACCTTATTTTGATACATAGGCATAGTCTCGAACTCAATTCAGCAGTCATTTACAGAAGTGGTACTATTTACTGCTACCAACGCTAATACTCTTCATCACAGTTATTGTATCCACTTTGAGAGAGCTACAAGAAGCACTGTGATAGGAGTTCGAGTTGAAGAAAATTTAGTGGCACGATTGGTAATGGAAGAGCTTGGGGTTAGCTATATGGAATTGGAAGTGTGCGGCCCTTTGAGTTAGCGATCAGTAGTATTTTCCTTCGGTATGTGGATGTGAATGGCACTTCAACCTCTTGGTTGTTGATAAGGACCATTGGCTGGCACGAAGTTAACACAAGTAAGTGAAGGTAACCTTTTTGGCATTTCTACACTTTTTTATGACTCTGTAATTCCTCAAATATAGAGTAGAGATTGTTCTTTGTGAGTTCCGATTACTTGATATGCAAAAGTTGCACAACTTTGTTGGCAAACTGCACGTAAACTAGAACTCTTGCAAAATGCATTGTCCTTAAAACAATGTTCTGAAGATCATCGCCTGATTTCTACTTCAACGAATGTATTAAAAGTTGCATTCCCTATGACATATGACATCATGGGACATAAAAAGGATAAGTTACAATTCTAAAATATATTCAGGCATTCAGAGAAGGTTTGATAAAAAACTGATATTCCAGACTGATAACAAGCAAAGAATTTAAATAAAGTTTTCACAATAGAATGTATGAGTTCTGAGAGAAAGAAGTTAAACCGTTTTCGAGAGCCTATTTTTTCTTTTGGTATTCTTCTTCCTAAGCAAATGCTGCTTCCCAGCTCTCCTCCTCATTATCTTCCCACTACCAGACACCTTAAACCTCTTTGCTGAAGCCTGAAAATTCCAAGATTATCACAAATTCAAACACCTAATTCACAATCCCCACAAAAACCTCCACACTTTAATATCCAAACACACACACACACACAAAAATGCAAACTCTACTTTGTGCTTGTGGGTTTTCATTTTTACAGTTTAGGCAAAAGACATAGAAAAAGAGAGCGGCCGAGCATCTAAATCCCCTTTACAAGTCATTTTCTCTCCACAGAAAATCTCCACATATGCATGCACACACATCAAATATAATGAGAACCGAACCGACCAAAAAACCAATACTTGTAAACCGATAATACATAAAACCGAACCTACTGATGCACACCCCTATTCTTCATTCTGTCTCCTTTGGGACACGTTCAAACACTTTCTTTTTTTTCCTTCCAAAATTGGGGGAAATGCATTTGGGAATTAATACGTGGGAATCTAACCCTTACCAACAACGTGAAAATTCAGATAGTCAACCAACTTAGCTACTAAGATTCTCCGTAAATTCAAACACCCAATTACAATTCCCATAGGAACCTCCACACATACCAAAACCACACACACACTATAGTGAGCAAAAAAGAATCGAACTTTACTTTGTGGGTCTTCATTTTGTACCCTTTGGCACACATCCTAACACCCTAATCACAATTCCCACATAAAACCTCCACAACAAACCTAACTCAAACACACACACAAAGAACAAAAACAGTGAGAAAAATAGAAACTTCTGTACCCTTTGCCACACACTACAGTTCAAGAATGTGGATTATCACAAATTCAAACACCCAAATAACAATTCCAACAGAAAACCTCCACACAAACCAAAACTCAAACACACACAAACAGCAAAACCAGTGATAAAAATAAAATCTTTACTTTGTGGGTCTTCATTTTATACCCTTTATGGCACTCTACAGTCAATGTCTTTGAATTTCCATTAGTGGGTGTTGCAGCAATCGAAACTTTCTCGAAGACAATTGGGGCAAAACTTGATATGTTCCTTGAAGAACTGAGACTGAGTGATGTTTTCTTGGCAATTGATGGAATGTTAACAGAGGTGCGGCAAGTAAAACCTGTTGATTTTCGAGGGGAAAAGTTTAGAACTGTGGAGAATAGTGAAGTTGAAGATGAAGAAGCCATTGTTAGAGTCATTGAAGCTTTTGTTTTCTTGAAGTTTTTTTTTTTTTGATATATGGATAATGTGAGGATTGAAAATGGCTCTTTTTCTATCCTTTTGTGGTACTTTTTTTCTAAAAAATTTATGGACCTCAATTTAATTTTATGGAAATATAGTAAAGTACCCTTATTGTTTGTGAAATTACACTTTGACACACTCATATGACTAATAATATTATCTCTCAGAAACTTTTTTTTTAACTCCGTCACGACGAATCAATTGATTTAATGTATATATTGTTTTCTCCTTTATCCTTCGTAAAAAAAAAATGGGTGGATGGAGGGATGATGTGCAAATTTTATGTTTTGATCAGTCGGGAGGATTTGATTAGTAGCTTTGGAAACTTTTTTCAACCAATATGACTTCAATTAAATAAGCATATGTTAGTTAATATAGTAAATAGACTTGTTTGGGATTATTAGATTTGAGTAGAACTCTCTGCTTGAGCGAATAGGAATTGAGATTTTAAGTAGTTCATTCTTTTCTCTCCGTGATTGACGATGACCCTAGAAGTTAAATACCTTTTGAAATTAAAATTTCCACTTTGACGAATAGAAATTGAGACTTTCAGTAATCTGTTCTACTCTCGTCTTAAGAGAATACTAACCCTCCCAATCTCACTAATCAAGTGGGTGTAAATTAAAAACTTATAAAGATTTGGCATAAACTTTAATGGGCTTTCTAATTCTTTTGTTTTCATCCGATATTCGATATCTACATTGATACAAATCCAAAATTGGAGATCTAACAAAAATGACTTCATAATTAAAGTTCAAGTCAAAACCTCTAAATAGAAATAAAGAAATACTTATCATTCTAGCGAGTGTAGGATTGACTTTCTAGTTGAAGCATATAGTGTTGCATAAAGTCTCGAGTTAATATTTGATGTAAAACAGATTAGTCAAATTACCTAAAAATAACTCTATATGTACACACTAAAGTTGGTCAATATTATCAATATATATCTGTAAATCCTTCAGGTTTGACAACATTTTTCCTTTACAAAAACACACATGCTCATAATAATTATAATTAACAGAAGAATTCAACCATATAGCAAATTCAAAATACAACAAAATCTGCTGCTGTATAGCCAAAGTTCTCAGCTTCAGAAGAAGCAATCAAGACCTTGTCAAGATGGCTATGGACTCCCACTCCAAACTACAAACAATGTCCTGCAAGGTAATAGTGTTCTTGATGTTAAATGCATATCATTAATAGGTTGAAAAGAAAATGAAATGTCAAGCAAAGCAAAAGATGAATTCGTAGGCGCCTGGACACACAGAGCAAAGTGATATTCACTTTGCCCTTGCAGCACCAATCTCTGTTGATTTTGGTCCAACTTGGAAACAACCTCTCTACCTTCTCAAAGGTAGGGGTAAGGATACTCTACCCTCCCTAGACCCCACCTGTGGGATTACACTGGGTTTGTTGTTGTTGCTTGGCTCAGCAAATACAGTTCTACCAGACTCCCTTCCCCCTGGTCCGGTCAGAAGCCTCACTTCCTATCTCGATTGGTCCAACCTTCTCTATCAGCTTGGTCGAGTGAGGATCATGCTAAGATCAGATGATCCTCCTACCCCTGCTTCAGGTTTTTGATATGCTACTCAATTCACATTTGCTAGGGAGTAAAGGATTATCTCGGACATAGAGGTATTGATGGTGATATTCTAATCTCACTTCAACTGAAGTTGAAAATAGGGAATTAAGAGTATTTGAAAGTTGAAATGGTGTTTGGACATGAGTTTCACTTGTAAAAAGTTGAAGTTTTGCAAGTGAAAACCATTATTTTACTTGAAATACTCTCAAACAAGTTTTCCAATATTCTTCCCCCATTATTTCAATGATATACTATTATTTGCAACCAAAGATCTTGAAATGATGCTCTTAAAGAACGTAAGCACATCGAAGTTATCATCGGATAAGGTTTCACATACTGATGGGTTTTGTCGATCAATGTCAAAGCTGTTGATCGCACAAGGTTCAGCAAGAAGCTCGACGGGTTCTTCACCTGGGGAAAACAAAGACGAACCAAACGAGTCGAGACCATCAGAAACAACTCATACACGAAAAAACACGGAAAAGAAGGTCTATGTTCTATACCTTGTTCAATTACGGCAAGAATGCCATCCTCTGAGCAAATCATGGCAGGAAGAACACGTGATTCTGACACATTTCGGTAGTTGGATGAAGTAGTATAGTTGTCATACTGGACCTCCCAAACATCACTTTCTGATGGTGAAAGAGCGGACAAATCACTGGTTCCAACACCAGAAAGCATTATAGGCTGCTGTTGCCAGCGAAGATCCCATGCAAACACAGTACCAGAAGAACCTCCTGCCTTCAAAAACATAGTAGAATTATAGACATTAAACTTGAAACAACCTTGCAAGCAAACATCCAGGCATTCTCAGTCATAACCTAGAAAATAATTGACCTTAGTACTAACGACCTGGTTATTTTGCTTCTAATAATCTCCACTTCATTCCCCTCCCCATCTCCAAAAAAAAAAAAAAAAAGAGAAAAAAAAAAAATAGGAAAAAGAAGATACTTCAGTTACTTGGTCCCTTGAGTTTTGGACTTCAGCATATTTCTTAGAAATGAACTTTCAATTAAGAATTTGTTGAAGGGAAGCCCATCAGATCTATCACGGGTTAAATACAAATAACATACTTGTGAAGACATCTGTATAGATATGCTATTAGCTACAGTTTTTCTATGTGAAAAAAAATTTTGCTAGTCTAGTTATGACGTTGAATGGCACTGGTGCACTCCTTGTCAGCAATGCCACTCATGATTCCCTCACTACTTTGGAATTTCTGATAATATCAATACATGTACATGTTTTAACCACATTCAAGTGGCACAATCTTTCAATTTTATCAGCAACTGAAAGTCAAGGTAGTCAGTCACAACCTTTCTTCTCTTAGTTATCACCTATGTTGCTCGGACTCTTCAATAATGTCAAGGGGTGCGTGTCGGATTCGCCAAAAGTAGTGTATTTTTGGAGAATCCGACATGGGTGCGGCATCGAAAGTGAAGAGTTTGCGCAACTTAGGTTATCACCTCTCAAAATTATGTTCCATTTAACCATAAGTTCACCTCCTGCTAGCTATTAAAACTGTAATTGAAGTTTTATGTTTCAGCTTGTTAAGGTAGGGATGAGGGGTGAACTAGTGGTCAAAGATCTGCTGACAACCTTGGCCATGGTTGGAATAACAAAAAAGGCAAACTAGGTAAAATACTTCTCATTTGCCTAAGTCTTGATAGGTAGAGTTTCCTGGTAGCTTAGTTGATAGAAGGTAATAGGTATCCGGTGGATTATATCAGGTAAGTTGTATGCACAAGCTAACTCAAATACCACCGTTATCAAAAAGGAAAAAAGGGTCAAGGAACGAGGGGTGACAAGCATTGTTAATCAAGAGTTAAAACGGAAGGCAGGAATATCAGCTTACAAGACAAGTATGCTTTCTTGATGGATGAATATCAATTGAATGTACAATTCCAGAAGTAGTTCCACGTGTCCTGCAATGTAGTCAAACACACTTTCAAAAAAGAAAAAGTTTACCTCAATAAAAAACAACAGTCTAGCCAGTTAAAAGATGTATATCATAGAATCACAAAGAGAGAGTCTTCCATATGCTATAACTAAGGAGTTGAAAATCAACAGAAAATTTATCTTCTATTTCTATGGGCCAAGATGGATCCAAATTGCAAGTCCAAGCTAAAGAGATGGGTAAAAGATTACTTTTTTCTCCTCCTTTTGTGTTTCCTTTCAACAGCTCAATATCAAGATAGTAGCATAGCTCTAAGCTGAAACATATCATCTGTTCAAATATATAATGGCTCAATTCCCTCATTCCAACCAGGCTCCCTCTTATCTACTTTAACTAAGATTTAGACCTATAGGTGATAGCTGAGACGCCATGGTAATTTTGCAATAAAAAGTCAGCATCTTCACTTCACATCAACTTCAGTTCACTTCAGTACTTTGTTATCAAATATTCCACAAGTAAGAAGTCTACCAAAACCAATTAACAAAGAACCACAAATAATACACCATGGATATATGCATTCATGAACATTCAACCAAAAAGCTCAGATATCAATATATACAAGAAATGAATAGCAATGCAGCTAAAATCCCATTACCAATTAGCTTTAAACTGCGAAACAGGTCCACCGGGGCGTCGTTGATCCCACCATTGCAGACCAAATCCCAACCCACCACTCACAAACTCCACTGGAGACGCCCACTTCACTGCGCCATACGAAACCAATCCATTACTATCAAACACCTTCCTAGTACTCAACCCCCCTCCAACAAAACTCACCCAATTAATCCTCCCATCTTCCCCAACACTCACAAACTCCGACCCATTTTCACTCACATCAATCCCATTAACCCGACCCAAATGAAACCCCTTTTCATCCACCGAATCCACAAATTCCAACGACCCATTAACCAAATCAGCTGTATAAAGCAACAGCGAACCCGAAAACGTGGAAGCAGCTATAAGGGGTTTATTGGGGTTTTGCGAAGTTGTCAATGAAGTGATTCTTGATGGGGTTGTGAGTGAAGATTGAAATGTGAGTTCTGGTGGGTTTGAGCTTGAATTTGAACTGTTTAAGATTTGGAGTGAAGAAGTTGAGGATTCGGAATCGAAAGCTGCAAGGATGATGTGACGGTGGAAAGCGGAGAGTTGAGGGAGCCAACGGAGGGAGTCAATATAGTGATCTTGAGGAAAACGGTGGACTTGGAGATTTTGAGAAGAAGAAGTGAGTACTGCCATTGTTGTGTAAGGGGTTTTTGCTTTGAGGGTTTTAGCATAGAGTTTGGGACTATATATAACTTTATGGAGAAGGTGAGGTTACTATATTGTAAAAAATAGACATATTGAGGTCTCGTGTGATAAGAATGTGTCATCGAATCTTAAATGTAAGTTCTATTAAGGGATAGTTATATGGTATTATTATATGGGGTAAAATATTGATCATCACAAACTCGCAGTTCAAAAGATTAAAGAACATTGAGATGAATCAGATGTATGAGCATATTAAGAGAAATAGGATCAGAATGAAGTTATTCGAGACAAGATAGGAGTGGCCTCTATATTGGATAAGATAAGGAAGGCGAAGTTGGGATGATTCGAGTATGTGGGAAAAAAAAAGATGCATGAATTTCCGGTGAAAAAGTGTGAGAGGCTAACTATAGTGGGTATAAGGAGAACTAGTGTAGACGTAAGAAGTTTAAGAGAAAGGTGATTAGGTAAGACATGACATACTTGCAGCTTACCGAATTCACAATCTTAAATAGAAATATATGGAGGTTGAGAATTAGGGTAGAAGGTTAGTAGGTAGTCAAGTGTTGCCTAGTTCTTTTTTTCAGTATTGTTATTGTTACTCTCTTACTATCTTATTTTTCAATTTTGTATTTACTTTATATTCTAATTTTTTTTCTATGTCTTACTTGATTGGATGGTCTATTAGAAATAAATTCTCTAGCTTCATAAGATAGCAATAAGATTGTGCACATATCCACTTAAAAATTGCACCAATATGTTAGTGTTATTGTTATTGTTATGCTACAGAAATCGACATATTGTAAGCTTCCACCATAAGTTACAATACATGTCAATTTAAAAAAACTTAGTATGATCCAGCATGATGATAAAAACCGGGGAAACTTAGTGAAATCTCACTAGCTTAGGAGCTAATTACTTAGATACACTCTAGTTTATAATATTAGAAATCTTATCAGATTTTGATGTATTCAGTACGTCCAAATACACGTATCTCAAGATACATGAAGTCAAAATTATGTATTATTTATTCTAGATACACCGTATTCAAGTGGATTCACACGTATCTAGAATACATCGACAACTCTCGCTCACCTTCCTCTCATCTTGCTTGTCATTCTCTTATATATACATATGGTATTCCACATATATGTGAATCATACCGGATACACACAAATACATGTGTCTAGTATGATTCACATGTATCTAGAGTACATGACTATCTCTCTTCCTATATCGCCTTCCTCTTTCCCTATTTTAATGTATCTAGTGGAAAAAATAATTCTTAATTAATCATACAATATATAATTATTTAAAAGTATAAATAGAATTAATATATATGATATGAATATATATCTAATAAAATAGTTCTCCCTTAAATTGCTTTTTTCAGATGAAAGCCCAATTATTTGCAAGCAGCCCATTTTACAATGGGCTTTTAAGAAGTTCAACTAAATAAGGCCTTTACAATACACATGGCAGAACTTGAACAATTATGTTCATTCTTTCGAGGATATCCTATAAAATTGAAACGATACAGAAAATATCAATATGAAAAAATATACAAAAGTCGAAAAATGGTCCATCTTTTTTCTCCATTCCACCAATTTTGTTGTGTGTTTATGGTCTCCATGTTTTTGTGATTTCCCTAGATTCTTTCAATCTAAGGTCTTTTTTTTTAAAATAAAAAAATTACTATTATTCCTCTTTGTTTATTAGGTAAATGTGAAAAGGCTTCTTGCATTATTATCAAATAATTATCAATTAATTCTAAAAGGAGGCTCCACTTAACTAATGTATTTTTCGCCACAGTCGAACCTTGTGTGATGAATTCAAATTAGTCGAGTCACTAAATTTAATATCGAATATAAAGAAAGAAAATTTTATTAGGATTTGCCAACTATAACCAGTTGAATTGGTAGTTGAGCTTTGTAAATATCTAATATAATAATCTTAGAGATTTTGCTCTGAGATTTAGATTTCTTTAACTATTTTCTGATTTTTCTCTTTGTTCGTGGGAATCTTGCAGCCTTTTAATTAATTTAATTCTACTTCCTCAGTCTTAACTATTATATTATTTGATTTTATCTTTGGAATCTCATTGATAATCACTGTTAATTCAGAAAATAGTAGTATCTACTTCCTTGTTTCAAATTATTTGTTATGATTTTTAAAAATAAATATTTTCAATTATTTTTCATTTTAAAAGTTCAAGATAAACTTTATTTTATTTTTAATTTTAAGTTTAATAATAATTGTCCTTGTAGACTACACTCAAATATAAAGAGATGAAACATAAATAAAGGAAGTAGATATTCAATGAAGAAAATTATATCTTAATACATAAATAAGGATAAAAATAAACAAATTTTGAGCCATATTTGCAATAGCAATAGAAGTTCTCTTTATGTTAAAAGATGATTTAAATTAGTGTCAGTTCTTAATAAAATGGAAAAAAATTACTAAAAGTTCTAAAGTATATTCTCAACTACTAGATCGAGTATATCATATATATGAATCTTTTTCTTTCATTGTGTTTAGGTCTAGTTCGTCTCTTTTTAATACCTCCTTATGTTCCTGCACATCAATTTTAGCTTTTGCATTTTGTCAAACTAAGTCACCCCAAAAGCTAATTTAATAGGAGGAGGATTGTCCACGACTTATAAAGAGCTCAAAGTTCTTGTTCCGATTCGATGTGGGATCATTCTTATCAATATCCCTTCCTTTTCACACTCAGACTAGTCATTCTCTATTTGGGGTTCCGGAGCGTGACATTTAAGGATCAGAAGTACTATACTCATAACGTCCCACATGATCAAACTTAATGGGTTTGATTCTGACATCTCGTCAAATTAGATCTATCTTGAAATCAATTCATATCACACATATCAACCACACTCATTTTTTCTGAATATATCAAATTTTAGCCGTCCAACATCTCCTTTTTTATAATTGTTCTATAAAACTTACCTTCGACTTTAACTAATTAGGATTCAACACCATGTGAGCCAATCTTTTTCTTCTAAATCAATTTTACATTTTTCTAGTATATTTACTTTTACCCTAACCAATTTGCCTTTGTGGTGTAATATTTAACATAATTTATTTTATTTAAAAAATTGACTATTGGTGGCTTAAATGCAAGGCTAAGCTAGTTGTCTTGTTTGGGATAAACATAGCAACATGATTATGATTAGTTACTTTAAAATTACAAAATGTATTGCTTCAATTTTTTAAAGAGGGATCCTTATTTTGCTTCTCTTAGTAAAGATTTGGATTTGTTTTTAAACGTTACTTCTAATCATAAAATTAATCTTCTCCTAATACCTAGAAACTAGAATATTTGTTTTAAAAAAATTAAACAAAATGATTAAAAGAACTCCATAATGACATTATTAATTTATCCTGATTTTTTATGATCGTAACAATAAAATAATGTTGCAGAACATATAATATAACACATCATCAAAACTCAATTGAAAAGAAAATTTAACTGATATAACGAAATAAACATTATAGAACAATCTAACTATAATTAGAGACTGGTGGAAGGTTCCTTTGAAGCTTCCTTTTTTCGATTGATGGATGAGCTTTTGTCCATTTGTATTTTATTGTCTTTTATTTTTAATTATTTATGGTCTTTATTTTATTTTCTTTGGATTGAGCCTTTGTTGGGTTGAATCCTATTTTTGAAAAATAAAAACTATAATGAGAAACTATAAATATATATATATATGAGATACAATTACTTTAAGTTAGGAAAATCTTACAAGTATTTACTTCGTCTATTTCAAAATACTTATCATGTTTCATTTTTCGAGAGTTAAACTATATAATTTTTTATTAATATTTTAACATGTATTTTTTCATCATATTGATATAGAGAAAAATTATGATTCACATTTTTTTTTGTATAAGTTTCATATACGTAAATTATTGATTTAATTTTAATTTAGTCTAATTTAACTATAAAGATTATTGACACTTGAAAAGCGATCAAACGTGATAAGTATTTTGAGACCAATAAAATATAAAGATTATTTACTTCCAATTATGCTCTTAAGGAATCTTACAATATGCCCCAACGAATCTTAGGCAAAAGCCAGCAGAGCACTTTTCTTTTCTAAGTAATAAAACCAATAAAATTCAATTAATAGTCAAACACAAAAAAATATTCAAGAAAATCAAAAAAGTTATATTTTGCTTTTTATCTTTTTCATTTTTATTTAGCCATTTGATATTCAAAAAGCTTGGTCTGATTAGTCTGGATTTGTATAAACTAGGAACGAGGATCACTTAAAGAGTTGAACACTTCTTATCTAGAAAAAAATTATTTTGTCGATTCGAATATAATTAGAATTTTTGTGTGTGCTTGGTCCGAGGGAAAATGATTTAAGGAAAATATATTCATATAGAAGTCTTTGGTGATTGAGACCCTTTGATTTAACTATTCGATATTCAAAATATCTATCTAACTAATTTATTTTTTCAATGTTTGACATGATAAAAGTCATTTTCCCTTCATTTATGGGCGAAATTCATTTTACTTTACTATTTATCTTAGTAGTAACTGTTAACTTCATATTATTTACTTTGACTAACAATGACACACTATATTAATTTTTAAGTAGTATGTAAAAGTTCCATCAAAACACTCCAATTTGTTGATATTATTATTAATTTAATATATATCTTGTTAGAAAATATTCTTTCCTAACAGACCAAAGACTTGAAAATATTTTCTTGATTTTATTTCAAGAAAAGTATTTTTCGTAAAAAAAAAACCTTTACTATAAAACACATCTTGAATGATGATGAAAGGGTCTTAATAATCAATATGGGTTGTGATGGAATGACTACAATCTCTTCATCGTTAATCAGAAGTCTTAAATTTAAAATTTTAGAAATGACCAAAAAAAAATCATGTTGGAAGTGTTATCCCTAAAAACGTACCCTACAGTATGTGAATCTGAATTTAATTGAATCTCAATACGAATATCGGACGAATTGAGTGAAAAAGCAAAAGAACTTTTCCTCACGTCTTAACAATCTTTTAAGATCTAGCCATAGATAATATAATAGCACGTGAATCCACCAACTTCATTTTACCAAGAATATTTAAAAATTAACATATCACTCAAATAACATTTCTCACCTTCCCTCATCTTAAAATTTTCATTTTTTTTTTTTTAAATATAACTCACACTAAAATGGACTGCCATTTCTTTACTAAAAAAAAAAACAATTCTTAACTTAAATTTTTTTTATGGAAGATGTCAAATCTATTTTGATATTTTTAATTTGAGGCTCTATCGAAAATAATTTTTCTATAAAAGTAGAGATAAAATTTACGACATAGCACACACCATCTCCATATCTCATCCATAGGATATCCTCGAGAATTGTATCAAAAATAAAGAGCTGTAAAAATAGAGATAAGATCTGCGTGCACTCTATCTTTATATCCCACATATAAGATACTCTTGAGAATGTATCAGAAATAGTCTATTTATCTTATAAAAATAGAGATAAGATCTGGATATGCTTCATCGTTATATCCCACCCAGAGGATATTCATGTATCGAAAATAGTCTCTTTATCCTATAAAATTAGGTATAAAATGAACGTACACCTTATCTTCTCAGATCGATTTCATAGAATATGTTATTGTTTAAAATGTTGAAAGATGTATTATATTATTGAATGACACTATGCATATAAATTATGTTCATTATTGAATTGTAAATATTGATAATTTAGTTTAATAAATTGAAAGATACACTAATTAAGGAAAATTACTATGGAAAGAAAAAAAAACACATATTTATAACTTGTGAATATATGGGAAGTAAATCTACTATGTTATGTTAAATTAGAAAATACTTATACGATCAGTGTAGTTTAACTTATTACAATCGATTATTTCTTACTATCGTTTATCATATATAACAAATAAATATTTATTACAATGATTTATTTGTGACTGTGATCGTACTCTACGATCGTATAAATACTTTTTTATAATGTCAGTACATAGAACTTAAACACCATATTTATCGGTGTTTCTCTTTTATTAATGAAAACAAAAAACACCCTGGAAAACAAAAATTAAAAAAATAACTAATCCAAAAATTACTTTTTTATTTTATCTTATTTTAAATATAATAATAATAATTAGTGGCTGCACGTCATTTGCTACTATAAATATTTGTGTGTCTTTGCCAACTTTCAATTAGCTTTCACATTTGATACAAAATTAGCATTTTTTTTATACACGTTCATTCAAAGCTTTCCGGCGAAAAATTCAAAGTTTTCCGGCGAAAATTCGCCGGGGGCTGAGATCGACTCGTCGGAGCTCAAGCTCGCTCGTTCGCTAAAATGAAACGAAGAGGAAAGAAGATTTCAAAACTCAGAGATGGCGAACGAGTCGACTCAGCAGATCGAATCGATAAAACAATTAGAAAAAACGATCAGAAATTAGATCGGAGAAAAAAATTGGTAAAATACGAAGCATTACCTGAATACCTTCAGGATAACGAATTCATCAGAGATTATTATCGATGTGAATGGCCTTTGAAGGATATTGCTCTCAGCTTATTTTCATGGCATAATGAAACGCTAAATATTTGGACGTAAGGAGGAGAATTAATTTTCGGCGATTTGAGATTTGAATTTTTTTTTAATTTTCTTCTGATTTTTTTTTGGGGATTTTGTGTTTTTGATTAGGCATTTGGGAGGATTTGTGGTATTTGTGACATTGACGGTGATGAGTTTTACGGAAAAGACGACGACGGTGGAGAATTTGTTCGCCGGAGTTTTCAGGTTCGGTTTTTTGAAGTAATTTCACCGGTGTTTTGTGTCTATTTTGGTCATTTTTAACTGAAATTGGATGATGATGAACAGAGGAACGGGTGATGGAGAATGGATGAATATGAAGAATAATGGCTCCGGCGATTCTTTTCCGGTGAGTTTTCCGATCAACTTGTATATATTGGCGCGAAATGTTAGGGGTATTACAGGTAACACGTTTTATTAGGATCTTTTCTTTTGATTACACGTATATACTCCCTAGTTCCTTCTGTATCGCGTTTTTCATTTACACGTCCTTCGTAAAATTAGAAGAGAAACATTAACTAATTGGTAAAGTTGTTATTATGAGGATATGAGTTTGAGCCATTTCACGAATATAGCTTAAGATTGTGTACAATAAATTTTTATAGTTCGATCCTTTTCGAATTCCGCATATAGCATGAGCTTAGTGCATCAAGTTGTTCTTTTTTTATTTTTACGTCTCTTACAAAAATAGTACTCAATCGTTTCAATTTGTTTGTTTTACTTTCTTTTTTTTAAAAAATCTAACTTTTCATATGACATGTTTAAGACCATAAGATTAAAGCGTATTTTGACATATTTAGATTCAAAAAATTTATTTACTTTCTAACAAATCAAAATCAAACAAACAAATTAAAACAAGAGAGTAATTAGGAGGGATGTTTGAAGATATTGCATTTATTTATGTCTTAAGATATAATGAAGAAGAATTAAGGTGTTTGTAATTTTTAAATATAATTACTACCAAGAATAAAAAAAGGAAAAAATAATTCATTTTATTTTGAATTTTTAAAATAACAAATATTTCAAGACAGACTTTTAACAAAGACATTAAGTATTTTAAGACAGAAGGGTATAATATATAATCTTGTTAACCAAAAAAAGAAAGAACCGAAACTAAAATTTACTAATATAATAATAATAATTAAGGGGACCAAAAGTACTATTATTCCAAATATATTTTATACACATAAATATCTGCTTTCAGATCACAAATTCCAAAATTTTCCTTAAATTTCATATCTAATCAAACACAAAAAGAATCCACCTTTTATTGCTTAATTTCTATTTTAATTTGCTGAAAAATTTACAATTTTGAATTGATTAGAGCTAGAATTGTTTAAGAGTTATTTTAGCTCTATATCACATGCACTTGGTTTTTATTTCTATATTTTCCTAATTTGGTGCTTTTATTGTTCTTTTTGTTTTTTTCTGTCTCATCTTCCGTGAATAGTGGAGGAAAAAATTGAGGATTTTTTGTTGTTTGTAAATAAAGAAAAAATCGAAATGCTTATTTATATCCACGTGGTGTGTGTACGATAAAGTTTTTGTTATTGTTGTTTATTTTAGGAATTTTTAAAAATTTAGTTAGTACATTACATCTTTCTTGTTAAGGAACCGAAAAGAGATGATAAATAATGACAAATGAGTGGAAGATGCTTTTTGAAAATAACAAACAAACAATAACATACCTAGTACCTAGTGTAATTGTACGAATAGAGTTTAGAGAGAGTACTTTACATCTTTCATTGTTTAGTGGAATGGAAGATGCTTCTTGAAAACAACAAACAAACAACATACCTAGTACCTAGTGTAATCGTACGAGTAGAGTTTACAGAAGAGTTTAGAGAAAGTAAGATGTATGCAGATAGAGGTAGAGACGGTTTTCGATATAGTTCTTTTTTAAAAATTGGGGTTAAAAGAATTACTAGATGGGGAATCAGATCCTCTTCAATAAGGTAAAAGTTCAAATCGCCAACCAACTAAGCTACTAAGATTCTCAAATTGATTCTGATAGATCCTCGACTCATGCTCCAAATAAAGTGAATGCAACCCCTTTCTCCGGGGCAGCTTGTTTTGTGCTGAATGCAACCCCTTTCTCCGGGGCAACTTGTTTTGAGAAAAGGTGGATCCAAAATTTAAACTTGACGGGTTCAATTTTTTAAGGTTCTTAGTATTGAATTAATTGTACTTTTGAGGTTATGAATTCAAACTTTAATATTTGTTGAAATTTTAGTGATTTATCACACACACATATATATATATATGCATATGTTTGTTTTCCACGTCAAAATATTGGATTCAGTTGAACATGTGGAATCCGCCTTTGGTTTCACTTATATGTAGATTTTGACCTGCAAAACAAAAACAAGGCATCATATAGTTTAATCTTTTGAATGCAGGACTCTTATGCCAGACAAATAACAAATCCATCATTTCTAGACATAAATAGAGATGGTTATGAAGTAGCCATATGGCCTTGGTTTGTTTTCTTAGGAGGAGCTATGGGTTGTTTGATTTCCAGCACTCTTTCCCATTTATTTGCTTGTCACTCACTTAGATATAACCTCTTCTTCTGGAGATTAGATTATGCTGGCATTTCACTCATGATAGTCTCTTCTTTCTTTTGCCCAATTTACTATATCTTCTGTGATCAACCATACTGGTGTATCTTTTACCTAACCACCATTACTATATTTGGTATACTTGCCATCATCACCCTCCTCTCCCCGGCTCTCTTCTCCCGTCGTTTCAGATCCTTTAGGGTTACTCTCTTTCTAGCTATGGGTTTCTCAGGATTGATCCCAGCTACACATGCACTTTTCCTTCACTATGGTCATCCACAAGTACTTGTGGCTCTAGGGTATGAGATAATCGTGGGCATTTTGTATGCTACTGGGGCAGCATTTTACATGACAAGATTTCCAGAAAGATGCAAACCTGGTGCATTTGATCTTGTAGGACATAGCCATCAGATCTTCCATGTGTTCGTCGTTGCAGCAGCACTAGCACATTGTGTAGCTTCCCTCGTTATTATGGATTGGCGACGAGGAATAGGATGTCCCACCCTGCAATGAAGGAATGATGGGGTAGACATGGCTGCAAAGGGGGATTGGAACTTCAACATTCTTTTTCACACAATTAGGAGTTAGGTTAATGCATGTACTCCAGCATTTGTATATAAATTTTTTTTTTTTGTACTTTGTAATGTTATTGGAAGTTTCTATTAATCCACCATGCCATTGATTCTCTTGACATGGTTATATCCATGAGATGAATAACAAGTATACTCTAAAAGGGAATCTTAGAGCAACGGTAAAGTTGTCTCTATTTGACCTATAGGTCAATAATTCAAGTTGTAGAATCAGTCACTAATGTTTACATCAGGATAAACTGCCTACGTCACACCCCTTTCACGGGCTCTGTGTGAAAGATTATAAGCTCAAGGACTATTGGATTATGAAATCCATACTTTTGAATATGTAAACTAGTGATTATCACAAAACTCATAAAAATAACTAGCTTGATTGAAGCAACAATTAGATATTACCTCTAAAATGGCTCTTTTATTTCCCGATGATCCATAGGGAACATCCTCTCTATCTTCACAAGGTAGGGGTAAGGTTGCGTCACACCACCCTCCTCGACCACATTTATGACCGTATTTGTGGGATTACACCGGGTATGTTTAATAAATAGTACAAAATAAATTTGTGAAAAAGGGCATATGGTAAAGATGGGAAAGCAAGTTAGAAGAGTAGATTACTAGATTTCAAGAAACAATAGAGTTGCACTTAAACAAAATGGTAAGATAAAATTACAAAATCCATGAAGTTGTCTTTACTCTATACAAAAAGTTCTACACTAAAACTATGAAGCATCACTTATGAGATTGAGAAGTAATCAGCATCCAAACCTGGTTATTGCAAAAGTATGCTACGAGAAAACAATGAATCTTGAACTCGATTTCAGGAGATGATTTGCTTCCCATGCACTGGTGTTCATCTCAAACGTATCATCTGACAAACTCGAAAGAGTTGCAATCTTTTGCATCTTCTGTTCGAGTGCACAAAATTGAAGAGAGAAGTGGAATTTAACAAATACATGGATGGACTCAGTTCCTTTAGGATTCAATGTAATTATATTTTCTCTGTGCAGCAACCTGTGGTCGTGCTAATAAAAATTCCAACGAGTTTGCTTCAACCAAGTCAAACTGTATCAGGAAGTCAGCGCATTACTTGGTTTTGATCTTCACCGGACATCTAAGCAGGAAAACAGCGCTGTGGTTCAGTTTCTGGCCTTTAGAGATACCCGGTCAGCTGTAAAGTAAAAGACACAAAAAACCAATTGACGAAGAGCAGGTCAATGCTTTTAACATGAAAGTATTATCTCTTCAACTTGCTACCTCAACAACCTCATTTTCACCGTCACTATAATCTCCCCAACGCTTGGTTCCTTTCTCCTCAAGAACGACAGTACTACACGTTTCTTTTGAAGCAGTAATCTCATCAGATAGTGCAGGTGTATCTACAGACATTTCTCCATTTTCACACTGTGATTTCTCATCATCTTTAGGAATGTCATGTAGTTTTTCCACATCTTCTTCCTGATCCTGCATGATCTGCTGACTTTCTGTCTCGTCAGTTACCAAACTACTGGAGGTTTCCACTTCAGTCCCATCAGCCACTGCTGTATCGTGATTTTCAGCAGCTTCTTCCAGAGTTACAGCTAAAGGGGACTCTCCTGCTTCAACTGGAGATATTGAAAGTCCGTCTTCAGTCACTGGTGTACTGTTCAAGGATGCTGGAGAACCATCTGGAGATACTGGTATGCTATTTGGTGATATCGGGTATCCATTTGGTGAAACAGGCATACCATTTGGTGAAGCCATGTAACCATTTGGAGCAACTGGAAAGCCATTTGGAACCCATGGCTGGCCAGGGACAAACTCAGCTGCATGTGGGTTCATGATTCTAGGAACAGCGAAATGGCTGGCATCCCCATTAGGTTCACCATTGAGAAAAGCAGGCTTGTTTCGTGGAACTCGATTTCCAGACCTACCATAGCCACCTGACAAGCGTGGACCATACGGAACTCGTGCTGTTGCTGACTGATGTGGTGATCTACGAACAGGACTCAGAGGAAGCAAAGGAGGGATATTCACAGGAGGGGGCAATATTCCTCCATGCTCCTTGAAACCTGGTGCTGGGATAGTGCCAAAAACTGGAACAGGTGATGGATTAAATGGTGGTGCAGCTGCCGAAAGTTTCTTGGTTGCTTCTTTTCCAGTCTCAGAATCACCTTGATGGTCTGATTCAGTAGGCATGGTACTAGCATTGCTGGTAATATCTTTATCTACTCCAGTTGGCAATGTGACACTTCCTAGATCACCAGGTTCATCGTCATTCTTTTCTTTCACTGCAGCTCCTTCATTTGTAAGGCAAGCATCCTTCTCTGTCACTAAATCAGTAGCAGCTTTGGTTTCCAGCATATTGACTTTGGAAGTTGCATTTGAATTACTGGAAGAACCATTATTTTGGATACCCGGAACGGAGCTATTTGTAGAAGCTGTGACAACTGCGTCCTTCTCCCCAGAAGTGTCAGCTTTTGTCCCCTCAGAAGATTCAGCTGATACAGGTGCTTTCTCTTTACTTTGTTGAGCGTCATTGACTGCTTGATTGGTTTTCTCACCAGAATCATCCTGTTGCTTCTCTTCACCGACTTTCTGAGCCTTTTCTCCATCATTGGTTCTCGCTGTTGTCGGTAGAGTTGAATCAGTTGCCACAGTCTCCTTGTTTTGTTCTGAATTACTATCCTTTGGCAATTGCTCTGCCACTGCTTTCACAATGGTACCAGGTGGAGCTAAAGCAACTTCTTTGTAAGAAAACAGTTTTCCAGCTGCCTGAACACTGATTGAGCTGACAAGTGAATTAGTTTTGACAACTTGTTCAGCTTGAGCAGGGGTGACCGGTGCCGATTTGGGCTTAGAAGATCTCTCAGTACCACCAGATGGTGAAGCAGCACTGTTTAACTTAGGGCTGAAACTAGCACTCTTCACAAACTTCTTTGAAGCAGGAGATAGCCCAGATGACGCCGCAGATTCATTTGGAGTTAATCTTGGAGATGGAAAATTAGTGGTTTTACCTCGAGCTCTTGGTAAATGGGAAGCATTCGTGAAGTTGGTGTTAAGTTTTGCAAGGTTAGGTCTCCTAGAACTAGAAATCTTACGCCCCATTGTTGAACGACCTTTGGGTAAAGCCTCTTGCCATCCTTCCTCAGAGGTATCCTCTAGTATCACGTCGTCATTTTTCTCCAGTACTGTCTGTTCTAGGAAAATGTGTTCAGATTGCTTAGGTGTGGGTTCTGCAATCTTCAATTCTGACTTCTTGTCTAATTCCGACTTGTTCTCTTTATCAGTGGAGTTCTCCACAACAGGACTAGTTGGAGAAAGAAGTTCATCCTTCTCAAATTCATCGGTAGCTATTCCCCCATTTTGCCCTGCTTTGCCTTTAACCTATATATGATAAATGAGGAAATTTAAACAGGATACTTCAGTAAAGTGAACTAAAAAGAAAATGGTTGTGTGTATTAGGAGAAAGAAGCTCAAACCTTTGCACGAGCTTGCTTCTTTTGCGCTTCTCTAGCCTTCATCTCAGCATCTGGAGCTATGTAATCCAACAAATCCGAGACACTACGCATACCAAAGAGGAAAACAAAATTTTGATTAGCGTATGCAAGTATGAAACAGGAAAAAAAAAAACTACTGAATCGAAAAGAATATTACTACCTTAGATGGCCTTTGCTAGAGATAGAGGCATCAGGCTTCGGGGTACCATTTCGTGCAGCTTCTTGCTGTTCAAGTGCTTTAGATTCAAAATACTCAAGCCATGCCGCAGCATCCTGCAGAAAATTCTGAATAAGATTGCCACGAGGTTCATCACCGAGAACAAACTGAATAATCAGACTTCAAACTAATTGATACCTGAGTACGTAAATCATCGGGTCCAAGTTTAGCTTGCAGTATCTGAAGTGTAGTTTGCTCATGTTGAACACTCAAGGAGTATGCTTCCATTAAAGAAAGAGCAATTGCAATAGCATGATAGCTGGCAGCAGTCTGGAGGAGACGGACATTTGAGTTAAGAAAAATTTAAGCTGTCAACGGGCTGATCTTCTGGACACAAACATAATAGAGATAGAATAGAGAAATTACTTGAATATGGTCAGCTCCAAGAAGTCTCTGGTTACACTTAAGAGCCTCGTGAAGGTACCTGAGTGCAACGTGGACATTTCCGAGACCTTCCTCCATCATTGCAACATTTATATATGTTGCAGCAGTATTTGGATGAGAAGGTCCACAAGTAAGATGCAAAAGATAGAGGGCACGATTGACATACCTAAATAAAGAAAAAACAATTATCAGTTCATCAGTAAACATAATGAAGTGTTCTGATACGAGATGATGCACAACACAAATCATTGAAAATACATTAACACAAAGAAGCTGGCACAGTTTCAGTTCCTTGCTTTCACAGCATGGTTCGGGCTGCATCATGCTCAATGAATAATGCTTTTAAATACCTTCTAATAAGTGACATTAAATAGAATCAGGAAGGCAAAACTCAAACCATAAGTCTCCTGGCCTTTCCCTGGGGTACAAGGATAAATTACACGAGATTTGCTCCTGAATACATAGCAAAATGATTTCCATAATAGAGCCATTGTTATATCTTCTATTTTGTGATGTAAAAGTCACGAGGGACAAGAGGGGGTTGCTCAGTTGGTAAGCACACCAAGGGAGCAAAAAGGTGGGAGCTCCTTGGGAGGAGTAAAAAGAAAAAAAACGAGGAATGGAAAAAGATCAGCAAGAGAAGGAGTTTGTTCTGGGAAAGAAGTCTGCAACAAGCAATGGCGGACAGTAATAGGCTATTTCGATAAGCTTCTGCAAAGCTAATTTTTTTTAGAGAACACTTAGAGAACGAAGGTGTTTGGCCAAGCTTCTGGCGAAGAAATAAGTGCTTTTGGATAGTAGAAGAAGCTGAAAATCCTTCTCCAGAAAATAAGCACTTTTGATTTTTTTTGGGACAAGATTACCCTACTAGAAATTCATGCTTACCAAATAAAAATTAGCATTTACTTCCTTTTTCATAATTTGACACTTCAAAGCACTTTTTGAAAATAGCAGCCAAACACAAATTACTAATAAAAGCATTTCTCAAATGATTTAGGCAACACAACTGCTACTCTACCAAAACACTTTTTTCCAAAAAGTACTTTTGATAAGAAGTACTTCTCAAAATAAGTTATTTTCGGCAGCTTGGCCAAATAACTATAAGTCTGAGAGCCAGCACAGCAGTTGATTTATTCTTTTTAAGTTGATGAATACGAGAAGCTATTGAAAACCAGATAAATATGAAGGGATGTACCATCCCATTAATCAATAGGGATCTATGCTGTAAGTTTCCATCACACTAGAGTTGAAGGCGAGCAATGAAAAACAAATAATCACGACTTTGTATGCCAGAGTTTTCCGTGAGGAAGAGAGAGGTACTCATACTTTAATGCCAACTCTGTGTGTTGAAGTCGGTAGTAGAAAACTGCTAAATCTCCATAACTCTTCATTGTATCTGGGTGGTCAAGTCCAAGCTCTCTTTCATTAATATCCAAAGCTTTTTGTTGATAAATAGTTGCCTGATAGTGAATCATTACATATATAAGAGAATTAGTGTTGTAACCAATGAAGCAATTATGATTAGAAAACACAGCATGCTGAATTTCCATAAAAGTTTTTTTCGTGAAATAGAACACTTTGCTTTTAAAGTTCTACCGACTAAAATATGTCCTCCTACATCTCACATAACACACAAGTAGCAAACGATTACTATTTTCCCTGTCCAATGCATGGGAGAGGATGCATACGTAACATAAACAGACTAGTATTTCAGTTATCTAGCCAGTTCGAAAAAATGCCAGCACTTATCAAAGTTGTGAAGCAATATTTCAGAATGTAAAATATAAATTTATACCTGATTAAAATCTCCAGTGTGGTAGAGTACCACAGCTAAGAGACTGTATGCACCTGCTGTCATTCGATGGTAAGGACCACATACAGAAACGAGTTTTGAGAGTGCCTTCAAAATTAAAAGAAATCTCAGTTCAAGACCTTGAATTATTATCAAGACATGCCATTGAACCACAAAATGTTACCTTAGTTCCAAAAGTTACAGCATCCTCCAGTTTGCCTTTATCCAGAGAAGTTTTGGATGATTCCAGCAGCGTACGCCCATCCGCTGATGAGCATGCAACATGCTGTTGAGAACATCCACAATTGTCAAAACTTCCAGAGGTTCCTCCTAATAATTCACATTCTGCATTTGACATTTGGAAACTAGTGTGCGTACCTTGTACACGGGGACCATGCTTATGATATCTGACTTCTTGAAAGGAAATGGAGAGTCCATATCATAGTCTTTGGGAACAAGCTCAAGTCCTACCTGAAATATTATTTGTTAGTACGGATGAGGTGGGTAAGATTTACCAAGGACCGGACACCAAATTTTTAGTATTCGAATTTGTATACCTTATGACAAAGACCTCGAAGAATGGCAAATTTTCTAAGATCCTCCCGACTTTCATCCTTCCACTGCCACCCGAACCTCTTCAAAAGAAAAGTTTCTATCCACTTCCATTTCAAGTCATCATCTGAATCACCATTTTCTGCAGACGGAGTCCCAAGCAATACATTTAAACAAGAAGCTATTGATGCAGCCACATTAGCAATATTATCAACTGCTGCCACAACAGCCTGCAGTATGTGTTTGTAAGCTCGAACAACCATCTCGTGAATACAAAGAGATTGCACGTGAGGAAGTTTGTCTGCAAGTTCCACCTGACATCAGAAGCAAAAGTTCAAATAAAGTTAAATACTAAGTTTAGAAATTAAAATAAAAATAAGAAATTGAACTTGCAGACAAACTATTGCTATTCAAATACTCCTATAAGTGCTTTTACAGCTGATTAGAAATCTATGCTTCCCTTTACTTTAAGTATAGGGAAATTAGAGGCTGGGCACTGCACTAATAAAGTTAGAAATGACTGCATAGATTTATTAAGATTTTAAGGCCTGAAGCAATTACCACGCGCCCCAAGGAGCACATTTGCAAACCCCTGGTGTGCATGAAATCTGTCAGTGTCCTTCCATCAACGGGTGAAAGCTCCAGTGACCCAAAATCAGCAACCTTTCAAAAGTTCAAATTTGTAGCTAGCGAGAGTTAGTTCAATTTCAAGAAGCAGGATAGACATGCAAGTATATAGAGGCACTGACCAGTTTTGGAAGGGCAGTATCAGCGTAGTATTTATGTGCCATACTGATCAACTCATCGGGTGACTGCCAGAATAAACAGAACCAGAATACAGTTTAAAAACTGGACATGATGATGGAGCATGACAGATCTATCTTACATGTGACCCGTCGGGACTATTGTTTCATACATTGCAGTTTTGAAACTAAACATGCAAGGAACAGTATGGGTATAAAAGATAGCAACACACCTTAAGGTGAAGACCAGTTTCTGATTCCTTTAGGCGCAAATATGCTGCTGCAGGTAGCACCTTTTTCCAAAGAATTTCCATTTCCTCGTCTAGTTTCTCTAGCTCTTTCTTGTTAGCGTCACCTGAAGAAGCTTCGTTCCCTGAACTGGCTTTGCTGCTCTTGTCATCTGATTTCTTCTTAATTTCCTTCAGCAGACCACCATGCTTTCCAAGACCCTTAACCGCTGGCTCTACTTTAGCTTCATCAGTTTTCTTAGACTCAACTTTCCCGGAGGCTTGATTTTGCAAATGTTGCACCCAACATGCACCCAGCTCCCATCTAATAGATTTCACTTGTTTACTGTCTTCTTCCTGTAACTTCTGCATGCTTTCGCTGAGCACTTGTCTTACTAAAGACTTAGTAGCTAGAACGTCTTCGACATCTGCACCTTGTAATTTATGTACTTGGCTAGACGGCTGAGGAGTTGATGACTTGTGCAATAGCATTCTCAAGCTGAATAAGATGAAGAATACCGTTAGAAGAATAGTTCGTGAAAATCAAAAACAATTCACTGGTGTACATATATTCATCTTATTGGCATCTGATTCTGGCTAACTCTACTAACCTGTTAACATTCAATGCATTTGCACCTCCCTCTGCCTGGTCATCTATTTCAATATCCTGAGGAATGGGATTTGTCCCCCAGTTCACCTCAGCTGCAACTTTAACAATAGCTGTGTAGCCACAGTGTCTAACCACCACTACACCCAAGGTAGAAGTATCCTGCAATAACACATAACGATCATAAGTTATGAATGCTTCATCAAATAACAAAATCAACCAGCAGATAAATGACAAATTATAAACATATTTATATTCAAACTGACATGAACAGTTGCACTCTCATCTGCAGTTATGCCTTTTAGTAAGTTTCTCTTTGCAAGATCCTCAGGCGACATGCCTAGCACCTGAATGCCATCGTTTTTGTTGTCCAATTTCTTGCTCGCATCTGACATGTCTTTTGTCACAGTGATAAGAAGATCGCCAATTTTTTCCTCGTATGGAATTGTAGAACTAGAGTTGTTGTCCACTAGATGCTTTATGGAAGCAACTGCTTTGAGAACTGATACATCGACAAATAGACTGTGCAGTAGAAATGCTTTCCTATCTCTAATTTGCCTTTCTTCTGCTGTTTTACAAGGCATTGCTGCCAGGATCGCAAATTCCTTTGCCCACGGCCTATGATCATGCTTACCATCTCTTCCCTGTCCACCTCCATTTCCTCCCCAATTCTCATCTTCCATGGGAAGTGGAGGAAAAGTAGCTGGATTGTCAGCAACAAAAGGAGGGACAACCCATGTGTTTGCTCGAAAACCATAAGGAAGATTCCCAAACTGTAAGCAAAAGTGACTATTCTTGAGCATTCATTGTTTGCTTATTCTTGAACTCAAGACAACTACTTTCAAATTGACAAATATTACTAACCTTATTATGCTCAGTGAATCCTTTCATGAGAGCCTTGTATGCCTGGAACGAAACAAACAAACAATTAATAAAGAAATCGCATATATAGTCAATGTCACTACATAGTGAATCTTTCTGGTCAGATAGACGATTAAAGTTTAACAAAATGCATTCTTACTCACAGCGTCAAAAACTCGACTTAATTGTTGCAACAATCCAACCAAAGAGTGACTCGAAAGAGCGCGTTTTCCAGCAGGATAGAAACCTGTCCTAGAAGCAACAATTGTTGTTGGCTTGCCACTGCAGATTCGGACCTGTATTGTATTTCACGAACCATTATTCAAATTACTACTATATCTTTATCATTCCAAAAAACTAAAACATTTACTATTTGCTACTACTCCCCTCCATTTCAATTTGTTTGTCTTACTTTCCTCATTAGTTTGTTTCAAAAAGAATGCTTCTTTTCTTTTTTCGGTAACTCCTTAATTTCAATTTTCCACATGACATGTTTAAGTCCACAAGATTAAAGGACATTTTGGTACATTCTACGTATCTTTAGTTTAACACCATAAGATTAAAAAGTTTTCTTTACTTTCTTAAACTCGTACCAAGTCATGACCAGACAAACGATACGGAGGGAATATTAGTTTCAGCACTTCTACCTAAACACATAATTGTTATTCATAAAATCAGTTTCAGCACCTACAAGTGCTTTTCAACACTTCACAGTTTACATTTATCAAATATTTTTAATCCGCTAACCTGAACGGGTTTCTTTTGCCACAAATAAATATTACTCCCTGTATTTCAATTTATTTGTCCTACTTTATTTTTTAGTCTGTTTCAAAAGAAAATGTCTCTTTCCTTTATTAGCAACTCTTTAATTCTAATTTTCTACGTGACATGTTTAAAATCACACTATTAAAGGACATTTGGTACATTTTCATATCTTTAGTTTAAGGCCCCTTTAAACTGTGTCAAATCAAAACCAGACAACCGAATTGAAATGCAGGGAGTAAAACAACGAAACTCACATCTATTTGGAAAAAATCATCTTCGGTTTTATCCTCGAGGAATGGTCGACTTGATCTCCTGATATCTGCAAATTTCAAACAAAAGATTAGTAGATAAGAAATAGATTTTAGAGAAAAACACTACTAAATTTTCTAAATACATTAAATAAAATTGTAGCTATGACTAAGAATGAAAAATACAACAACAAAATACCCCATGCAATCCCATAGTGTGATCTAGAGAAGGTAGAAAGGTTGTTTTCAACAGACAATCCGCTCAAGTAAAGCTCAACAAAACAAGAAGAAAAAGAGAATACGGCCAAGAATACCAATAACACTAACAAATAATACGATAACAAGAGCAAACAAACATGTAACAATAAGAAGTATAAGAAAATAAAAGTAAAAATACAACTGACAAGGAAAACTAGACATCCCAACTACCTACTAACCTCACTCCTGTCTTAATTCTCGACTTTCATATCCTCTTACCAACGAGTAAACTTACACCTTGTTTGGATGGTTGTTACCCATTGTATTGTATTGTATTGTTAGTTTAAATACAATGTTTGTTTTGATTGTTACTTAAATTCTATTGTATTGTATCATTTAAATCCATCATTAACTAACGATGGAAAGACCCATTTTATGCAACGACCGATTTGGTGTGATCGCATCGTTACCTTAATATTTTCTTCCCATTTTATTTTTAATTATTATTTAATAATTATATTTCATCTTTGACCCTACCTTTTCATAGTAACTCTACCTCGTATTGATAGATTTGTCATTCAAATTATAGATATGTAACATTATGTAAATCCAAACATTATATTGATGAAAACAATATATTATGAAACAATACGAAACAATCATCCAAACAAAGTGTTAAAAAATAAAAAATTGCAGCGTCTGAAAATACTTTCCTATGCATATCACATAATCACAATAATAAAAAATTAATAAAATAATTATTAAATAAAAAATTAACTCACATTGGATCGGCGGAGTGAGATGAGCAAACGAGAAAAAGTCATAGAACTGTCCCAGTCGCGGCGGAGGACACATCATCGCGGGGTCACCTTTCTCCGCCGCGTCACCGGCATCGTCGCCGTCACATACGGCGGCGACGGCATCTGGCTTCGACGGTTTAGCGCCGGCCTTTTTCGGTTCCTGAGGTTTGGGCTTGCCTGATTTTGGTTCGGAGAGTGCATTTTCTGAACCGGATTCAGTACCGGTTCGACCGGTGGGTTTGATTGAAGAAGATGAACCGGCGAAAGAAGTGGTGCATGCAACTATGTCGAGAACTCTTCTAATATGCGCCACTGATTGTTCTTCTGTATAATCCTCTGCACCCAAAAATAAATAAATTATAATTTAAAATATTTTTAAAAAAAAAACATTTGGTAATTAACGACAGTGATGACTAATGGTGATGATGGTAAATATTAACTAATGAGACTGGTTGATAGTGATGATTGTGGATAATTGTGATGGCATGGTGGAAGGTTATGGTTAATGGTGATGATAATAATAATTAATAGTTGGCGTCGATTGATAATTATAATTGGTACTCCCTCCGTCCCTATTTAGTTGTCCATATTTCCTCTTTTAGTTGTCCCTATTTAGTTGTCCATTTTGACAAATCAAGAAAAGACAACAATTTTTTTCCTATTATACCCTTATTTAAATAAAGTTGTCATAAATAAAGTAAATAAACTTATGAACTTCCTAGCATTGATTAGTTATCTTGAGTGAATTTATTTTGGAATTGTAAATTGTACTATAAGGGTAAAATTGTAATTTCACTATGCTAATCATTGTTGCCTTAATCTGTGTGTCATTTCTAAAGTGGACAACTAAATAGGGACGGAGGGAGTATAGTGATGATTGTGGATAATTGTGATGGCATGGTGGAAGGTTATGGTTAATGGTGATGATAATAATAATTAATAGTTGGCGTCGATTGATAATTATAATTGGTACTCCCTCCGTCCCTATTTAGTTGTCCATATTTCCTCTTTTAGTTGTCCCTATTTAGTTGTCCATTTTGACAAATCAAGAAAAGACAACAATTTTTTTCCTATTATACCCTTATTTAAATAAAGTTGTCATAAATAAAGTAAATAAACTTATGAACTTCCTAGCATTGATTAGTTATCTTGAGTGAATTTATTTTGGAATTGTAAATTGTACTATAAGGGTAAAATTGTAATTTCACTATGCTAATCATTGTTGCCTTAATCTGTGTGTCATTTCTAAAGTGGACAACTAAATAGGGACAGAGGGAGTAATATATAGCGCGATTAATGATGATATGGTAACAATAATTGATTGTTGGCGATAGTAATGGTAAATGGTGGTTGGTGAAAGTCGTAGCAATTGATAATGATGGTTGATGATTAATTGGTCGTAATTATGGTAACGACAGTTGATTATCAATAGTAATAATTGTAAATGGGGGCTAGTAATAGTTATGACGATTAATAATATAATTGTGATATATGATGCAATTGATGATGGTAATCGGACATAACTATGGCAATAGTAATTGACAACTATAATATATATTATAAATAATTGCTAATAATACTAACAGTTAACTATTGAATTGGAAGTACTAACAATTATGATTGATGATAGTAATTATGAACGTTATATACTAGTAATTTATAATAGTTGCCAATAAGTAAAAGTAGATGAGTGTAGCGATGAAATACTCAATCTTTTAAATCCTTAAAAATAATAGCATATTAATAATTACATGTTGTTATATGTTTTAATCACTCAAACTTATTAAGTAATATAATATCTTAAAATTAAAAATTATTGAATCGAAATTTTCGATATCGATAGTAAGGTCATGTCACGTGATTATCGAATCGAAATTTTCAATATCGGTAGTGGGTCACGTGATCTTCTTGGTGATAATGCATATATAAGTAGGACCATGAGCATAAAGAAAAGTACCTTCGACTAAGCTGAGGTGGCACGGTTTCAGCGACACAATTTCCACTGTATCTTTTAGCCTTGTTCCTCTAACCTGTCCCCATTCCAAAAATTTACCATTTATTTTTTAATTTATATTTTTATATAATATATACCAATAAAAATAATTAAAATTTATTATTATTTATACAAACATATACTTGATGTAATATCGAGATCTTATTTCACATTGTATGAAGGTAGAGAAATTGTTTCAATAAATTCTCAATTTAAGTAAAGCATATCAAAATAGATTTGGAACGGTTATTACTTATACAAGAGCAACCATACACAACCCAGTGTGATTCTATAAGGGGGCTCTACCTTGTGAAGACTTTCGGCTCAAATAAAACATATCAAAATATGTTTGAAATTGTTATTACTTATACAATAACAATGTACTCAGTGTAATTCTACAAATAGGGTCTCCCCCTATATATCTCTATCATGTGAAGGTAAAAAAATTGTTTTCGAAATATCTCAGCTTAAATAAAGCATGTTTGAAACTATTGTAACATACAACAACAAGATGTCTAATGTCATCTACCGAGTATACGAGGATAGTATGTACGTATACTTTATCTTATTTTGTGAAGATACAAAGATTATTTCTAAAATACCTCAATTTATGTAAAGTATATCAAAGCAAGATTAGAACTAATATTATTCTTATATAAATATGTACTATTTTTATTTTTGATATAATTTGAGAAAATATGATTAGTAAAGATTCATATGATCATCTTTATAACTTGTTTGAGATAAAGACAATTATATATTAATATTTTAATATTTACTATATTGGGGAAAAAATACTTGTCTCTTCAAATAATAATTGTCTAAATACATAATAGAGGGAGTATGTATTTCTTACTAGTTAAAAGTTAAATGAATTTGCATTTCAAAAGTGTGTGAACAATATTTATAACAAGTGAAATACAATTACATTGAACTTACTTTTAAGAACAGAATGTGAATTACATGAATCATTTTTTCTCTAAAGGAGTATTAACTAGCAATCAATTAAAACCAAATTACACTACTCTTTAAATTTTGAAATTTAACTCTAGTAAATCTGATATAATTAAATGATAAATATTTTTTTATTTTTAACTAAATATCTCGAGTTTGAAACTTTGTTCGAGAGCACTTCACTCTCCAAATATAAAACTTATTTTTAACGCAAATTCTGATTTAGTCGACAACAAATGCAAGTATTGAAACAGAATAAATTTTTTAAAAATAAGTAAATAAAAATTATCTAAGATACAAAATATAATAAGTATCCTGTAAAATTAGTTGAGGCGTACACAAACTCGCTCAAACAACTCTAACTAACTTGGTTCAAAATTAAATGGCTAAGCTCCACACACATTAATTAAACTTTTCTTCTTCTTTTTTAGCATTTTCTTTCAAACTTCTTTCACAAAAAAAAACATATATATTTGAAATGTAGGAAAAAGGCCATTATTATGCAATTAAAAGAGAAAAATATGCACACAAAAAAAAAGGAAATAAAATAAATACAAAATATTACCTCATGTGACAAGGAGTAATTGGTCACGTGACATGTCTCCACATTGACGGCTAATAGCTTTCTCACATCTAAAATCTTGTCCGTTGATATCCCCTAAAATGTCAACCATTTTAATTGACCAAAATGAATTATTTTACGGAGTTGTTTAGTTCGCAGACTAAATTATTTCAAAATTATAATTTTTTTATTAGTTTTCCCACATAGTAGGTGAGATATAATAACATCAAATTTGAGATGAAATTCATACTATGTGTGGTTGAAAATTTCTCATCAACAAATTAGAGTATCAATTTATCTCAATTTTAATCTGAAATATCTCACATTATTCCGCCTATCAAACGATTGATCGTCTGAAATTATAATATTGAAATTATATCTTGGACAAATTTATCCACCTTGGAGGAAGAATGGTACGACTCCAAGTTTGATTGGATAAGATGAGATATCAAGATTAAGATTGAGATAGAGTTTATATGTTTTTGATTGGCAGTGTAAATTTATTTTCGAAATAAATATTATACCGTCAATTAAATATGATATAAATTTTATCTTTGAATAATTTACCTCGTATCGCGCACCAAACGACCTCTATTGTTAATAAATTAATTGTCATTGGTAACTTTACCTTAAGCATCACTTGTGAGTCATTGGGTGTTTCCACCGATATCTCTATAACGTTTGGTAGAACTGTAATTCAAAAATTAACACATGGGAAAATTATTATGATTAGAAAAATGTAAAAATAAATAAAACTTAAAAGATTTATCTTTTTACTGACTAATTATTTATATTTGGGATTTTACACGAAAATGATCTTAATAATTACTATCAAATTGTGTAAATTATTAGTGTGTGGACTTTTATCATCTCATGAATTTATTATAAAATGCATAAGGAAAATAAATTTTTCAAGAAAATGTTATCGTGGAGTTGATAATCTTTGTTCCGATAATATAACTTGAATAGTTTCAAATTAATTTTATTATATACAGTAATAATTCAAGTCTAATTGAATAAACATTGTTATTATTCGATAATATAACCTTAATTTAGTAGAATATTAATTTAATGTAATTGCCTCAAGAAACTCGTCACGAAATAACAAATATTGTGATTTTACAAAAGAATTCATAAATAATTAGATATAGAAAGAAATTCTATCAAATAAAAAGAACTCCACGATATTTCGATCATTAATACGACATATAAAAGAATTATAATAGAAATCATGTTGGAATTAATAAAAACATGACTTATTATAAACTTAAGACTTAATAGTAGAGCAAATAACAATTTGACTCACTTGAACATAATTTTGATAATTATTATTAATATACATTGAAATTGATAAATATTTAATAACTTTAGACTTATGAGCATAAGAATTAGCAATTTAACTCACTTGAATAAAATTTTGATAAATATTATTAATACAATATATAAAGAAATTTTGATAGAAATTACATTGGAATTGACAAAAATGCATAATAAAACATTTAGAAACTTTAGATATAGCAATTTGACTTACTTGAATAAAAATTTCATAATTATTATCATAAAAAAACAATATGAAAAATCCATGATAATTTTTTTTTAATTGAAGATAATTTTTTTTTTTTTTTAAAAAGATAACAAAGTAGATATAGCACAAATACCTTTCTCTTCTTTTTTTTTCTTCTCTCCCTTTGCTTTGTGTGGCTTAGCTTTTCCTGTTTTGGGAGCCATTTTTTCTCCCTTCCTTCAAACTTCAATGAATATAAAAAAAAAATTCAAAAACAAAATAAAAAAAATACTTAAAGAATTTCAAATTCCCATATAATTCACATGAGTAAAGATTAATGAAAATTCATATGTATCAAGAAAATGCTGAACTTTATTTCAATATTTTTGTTGAAGTAGAAGAAGAATAAGAGAGAACTTGAATGAAGCAAAGATAAGATGAAAAATGTTATGAAATGAGACAAAGGAAGATAAGGGGAATTAAACAATATATAATAAGAGTTAAATTTTCATAAATATTTTTTTGTTTTTGTAGTAGTTCTTGTGAGTATATTATTATCTAAGAGGAAATATGAAAAGAGATGAGATATAGAGAAGAAAAAAATAAATATAAGAGGGGTTTATATTTATTTTATTTTATTTTAATTTAGTTTATTTTTGTTGTTGTTGTTGTTGGAGATAGGATAAGGTAATACAATCTCCAAGCCATAGTAGCCTAAGAGATCTTTTAGACCTTTTGTTGTTTGTACATATGTGTTGTGTGTATATCAGAAAGAATGTAAGGCTGGCAATTTTAGACCTCTCATTTATCTTCCAAAATTGTTTCATCTTCCCATTCACTAGTCTTTTGGTTTATTTTAATAATAAAAAAAAGAAGCTAAAAAACGACGTGTAAGATGGTTGGGATACCTCTACTCTTAATATTTCAGATTTAAATATTGAGAAGTGTTTTTATCATTTTATAAGTCTGTTCAACATAAATTCGAATTAGTTGGTTAATTGTGAATATTGGACAATTAATAAACAAAGTTAATTAGGGGAGTAGTGGATGGTTCAGTTAATTAGGAACTGGATAGGATGGTTTGGGTATCTGCACTCTTAATATTTCAGGATTGAGAAGTGTTTTACCGTCTTATAAGTCTGATCAGCATAAATTCGAATTAGTTGGTAGATTGTGAATATTGGACAATTAATAAACAAAGTTAATTAGGGGAGTAGTGGATGGTTCAGTTAATTAGGAACTGGATAGGATGGTTTGGGTATCTGCACTCTTAATATTTCAGGATTGAGAAGTGTTTTACCGTCTTATAAGTCTGATCAGCATAAATTCGAATTAGTTGGTAGATTGTGAATATTGGACAATTAATAAACAAAGTTAATTAGGGGAGTGATGGATGGTTCAGTTAATTAGGGACGAGGTAGGATGGTTTGGGTACCTCCACTCTTAATATTTCAAGTTTAGATATTGAGAAATGTTTTACCATCTGTTCAGCATAAACTAGAATTAGTTGGATAAGTGGATTGTGAATATCCTACAATTAATAAACAAAGTTAATTAGGGGAGTGGTGGATGGTTCATTTAATTAGGGATGGGGTAGGATGGTTTGGGTACTTCCTCTCGTAATATTTCAGATTTAAACATTGATAAATGTTTTACCACCTAAGTGAGTTGGTCTAGCACAAATTTAAATTAGATAGATAAGTGGATTGTGAATATGAGACAATTAATAAACAGAGTTGATTAAGGGAATGGTGGATGGTTCAGTTAATCAGGGACATGTAAAATGGTTTGAGATATTCTAGAATTAAATATTGAGAAATACTTTACCACCTTAGTGAGTCTGTTAAGCACAAATTTGAATTAGTTAAATAAGTGGATTGTGAATATCAGACAATTAATAAACAAAATTAAATAAGGGAGTGGTGGATGGTTCACATTAATCCATTTTAAACAAAGGTGTCGAATTTGAACCTTAATTTTACTCGATGATGTCAGAGCTATAATAAAAGTTACGGGTGGACTCAACATGTCATTTACAAGTTCATTTTAAAAATAATCACTAAGTTAAGGGGTCTGGCGGAATAAATGGAATCCCCGCCTTTTTTAATTAGAGATTTTTAAGATCGAATTATATAAATAATTTTTTCTTGATCGAAAGTGCTTTACCTTTTTTATAGTGTATTTGTTTGACAACCTATCTTGTACAAATCTAAATTAATCAGACGAGTAGCAAAAAAAATTTATCAAAGAAAACAAGTGCTTTACCCACTTAACCAGCCTATCCAACATGAATTCAAATTAATCAAACAAATGGACAGTAGATACCAAACGATTAAACTAAAGTTAAGCAAAGTAGATGAGTGATGGGCGGTTCAGATTGGTCTATTTTTAATCTAAAGTATCGAGTTTGAACCTCTACGATAAAAAGTTTTTGATAGAAAGTATTTTACCTAATTGTTAAACTACAATAAAATTACGAATTTGACTGAACTCAATAACTTTTTTGTATTAAAAAATATAAGAGTTTATTTTTTGTCATTAAAGGAGTTTAGAAGGAGCTAGATTCAAGAAAAAGTTAAAATAACTTGTTATCATGTTCAAACTATTTGTCTTTTTTTAAAAAAAAAAATAAGAAAGAAGAAGCAAATAGTTCTTTTTGGATCTGGTTTAGAGGATAAGAGGTTTGTTTAATACAACAAAGTAGATTTTAAGGTTTAATTTAGTGCCACGTCTATAAAGATATTATATAGTTTTGAAGATGCATTAACAAGTAAGCACCAATAATGTTTTTTATTAGATTTTTTCAAAATATTATTTTAATCAATTGATATATATTCAACTAATTTAGATTCATGTCGAATAAGTTTATTTTCTAAAATAAAACTTCTATATCAATTTCTATTTGTTTATAGGGCTCGAATCTAATAAATTAAGTAGAAGTGAAAGGCAAACAGAATTTGAATTAACACCTAATTAATTAAGCAACATGATTAACATGGCCAACCCTCTTAATGTTGGGCCTAAATAGTTGATAGTCTTTTTTAAGACCTCTAACTGAAAAATAGTCATTAGTTCAAAAGTCAAAGAAAAATAGTTAATATTGAAAATCATGATTTATATAATCATAGAATTTAGAATTAAAGAAAAGTGAAACTTCATTATAGTATTTTGAATGATATTCATGATATTATCGGATGGTAAAAAATTTACAGAGTGTTTTATTTGAATATTGTTATCTAATTTGTATTCAATTTTTAAAAAATTTTGCACGTCGTTTATTTATTTCCGATTGAAGTTAATGCGGCTGAAATTTAAGCCTTTTTGTTTGAAGTTCAAATAAAAGTGGTTGAACTTCAATTATATATGTATGAATTTCAATCATAGTGTATATGAACTTCAAACAAAAAGTAATTTAAATTTAGGTAAAAATAACTTAATTCGATCATATAAAATTTCAAACACATATTCTGAAGTTATTAGGAGGTGAACTGATTTGCAAATTTATGACACAACAAATTCCAAAGATTCATTGTAATTAGATTATTATTTTTGTTAGTTGTATAGCATAGCATCTCTTTAGTTTCTAGCATCTATTTAGAATCTAAGAGGTGTAGAATTTGGCTATTGAATGTTATGCTTTTTAGGGCTTCATGTAATGTCACACTAGAGTCATGACTTTAAAGGGCAAGTACTATTTCCTTAAAATATTTTAAGTTTTCGTTTTGTTTTTTCATTCAGTGTTTGATGTTTTCACTAGATCGATTAATTTAAATTTATGTTGAATAGGACCTATTCGAAAGTAACGTTTTCTTATTAAGGATGATTTTATATCAGAAGTCAAAATCAGGATATATAATTAAAAGAGGAATAGTTTCATTCATTGCACCACATCATTTGGTATTTGACATATTTTAAATTGCAACATCCTGGATTGTAAATATTAGAAGCAAATGACAGAATTAGAGGTGTGACAAATAGATGGTTGATTGAATTATTATTTTTTGGAAAGACGAGGGGTTGGGGAGGGGGGTAAAAATGAGCCAAAAAAATAATGGGTTGATGTCCAACCATACTCAAAAGTTAGTTAGACCGAAATGAGTTGAATGAAAATGGCTAAATAATGCATTATAATTCAATTTGTTCAACTTCTATCTAGTTATAATCTATTTAATTACCAAAAAAAACTAATAAAGCTTTTTTTCTTCTTTATAATGATTGTATATAATATATTAATCTTAAAAAGTTGTTTATTGAAATATTTAGAGAATATTTTTCACGAATCCATTCAAGCTATATGCTTAATCTAAATATTTCAACTTTTATATAGATCGAGTTTCTAGAGATTAAGATGGAATGACTAAACTTTGACAACAAACTCAAAATTTGGTTAACTCACCTGATGTTCTAGAAATTCCTCAATTTTTTGTGGTGTAAAATTCATAGATCGACATTTTTTTCGATAATATTAAAGGATCTATAACTTTATGATAATAATTATTATTTCAAGACAAGGTAAAAAAGTGATCAATATTGCTATATCTACCTTGTGTGAAATATTTTTAGATATTTTTTTTTTTTATATATAGTACTCTTATAATTATGATTTGACTACTAAAATAAAAAAATAAAATATGTGACCAAAGTACAGACAGACAAAATTAAATTGATTTTTTTTGTTTATGGTTTTGTTTTTGTGCTCTTGGCATGAAAAGCATAATGTAATTGTTTTCCTTCATCAACTTTTTCAAAAAATATTTCTCATTTGAGGTTTGATATTTATATTAAAGTTTGAATAAACTATTTCCTTCATCTCAAATTGTTACTATTATTTTAGAAATTCAATATAAAATTATTTATTTTTCTATTTTATTCTTAGTACTAGTAACTGTTTTTGAAGTTTACAAATACTCTAATAGAGTGAATATTTAATGAAAATAGGTTATATCTTATGGCATAAATAATGATAAAATAATTGAAAATTCCCTGTTTAATATTTTTGTAAAAATATACACCTAAAAGAGAAATACGACAGATAATTTAAAATCATTTTGTCTCAAATTATCTGAGTGGTTTTAAAAGTACTTAGTTTAATTATTTGTCATTTTAAAAGTTCTAAGACAAAATCATTTCATTGACCTTTATTAGCTATATTTTTTAAGAATACAAATACCTCAATTGCGAAATTATATTATGATTAGTAAAATAGTTAAAAACCTCTCCCAATTAATTTTTTTTTTTTAAAAACATATAAAAGATAATTACAACAAATAATTTGAGACGTGAAAATAAGAAACATCCATGAAAACTAGTAGTGTGTTGCGTAACATAATTTGATGGCCAAAAACATTCTATAATATAATGAAAGAAATTCATTATATTTTAAACTAAACCCTTTAGTTGTCGATATTAAATAAAAGAAAAATGAAATTACAAACAAAAAATCGGTTAGTAAATTGATCAAATCACTTGCATTTGATTGTCAATCGATTACCAAAGAACTTTAATCCATTACTAATAGAGAATGAGAAATCAATTCATTTACATTTTGCTCGACTAAACTTGGGTTGATTTGAGTTAAATATATAACTCATATTCATTTATTAGAAAACTTGTCAAAATATTATTAATTTATTTAGTTTGATTTGTCAGATATAATCATATTAAAGAAAAAAATCCACAAAATCAATAATTTTGTTTTAGTTAGAGTTGTGGGTGCTTGATTATGTCTGATTGTTTACCCATCTTAATTCAATTCATTTCATTATGAATTTATTCTTTCAATAAGTCATTTCTTTTATATAAATAAATCTATTTGAATCCGTTCAAATTCAACTTAATTTAATTGAACAATTACTGAAAATTCGAACGTGGTATGAATTTCATTACTACTATTACATATGTTATTTTTGGTGTTTAATTTTCTATTTTATAATATGGTAGAAATTTCAAAAAGATGTAACTAAAAATGTTCCCCCATTTTGTGCATAATATAATGTCAAGATGTGACTAGTAATCATATGTCACGATCCAAACTCCAAAAATAGTGATACACTTAACGGACTTCTATGGTTATATTTTCTTTCGTCTAAAAATACTTATCGTTTTGATTAAAAATATTTGTCTCAAAATAATTGTTATTTTAGAAATTTCATTTTAATTTGTGTGGTATCTTTTAAATTTTGAGATTTAAACAGGTCTATCTTTGATCGTAACTTTTTTTATATATATATAAATATTTTCAATTGTCAATTATTGTGACTTATAGTACTTTTTATTTAGTTTTCAAATATATAAATTTTATTTCAAAAAATTCAAAGATTTCACATCCAAATTTACGGTTAAATTAAAACTGCTTTAACTCTCGAATTCGAACTATCCTACATGACAGAATTTTTTTTTCTTCTCATTCTATGTTTTTTACCCATAAAGTAAATATTCATTGAAGAGAGATTATATCTTAAGATATAAATAAGGATAAAATAGGCAAAAATCCTCCTAATCAATATTTTCTAAGGAGCGCGTAAAAAAAAAAGAAGACAAAAATAATATCTCATCATCTTAGTTACAACTCTCTAATGCTAATCCAAGTCCTAACACTAGAATCCTCTAAAAATCCTTAAGAAAATTTAAGAGCACCAAAAAGGAACTGATCCGACCCGACTTGATATGACAAAGCTTGAATGGTAAAATAAAAGGTAAATTCTTTAGGCTACATGTAAATATTGTGATGGATTGAGATTATAGATGACGTTTGTGTCATGATCCAAAAATCGAGTGTCATGATGGCACACACCCGAGAACTCCAAATTGACGTGTAAGCCGAAAGAAAACACAAAATTTATCTTGTTCCACATATTCCCTCCTCCTTATTTCTTAGAGGCTCTGTAGATAGAGTATTGAACTATATTTGGTCTTTCACTCAATCATGTTTTGCTAAGAAAACAAGTCGTGAAGTAGTTGATGGTAATGACCGATAGTAATAATATATCAACTTAGAAGATATGGTAATAACTTGATTGAAAATAAAATAATTTGTGCTTTTCTAAAAAAAGGATAAAAATATAAAACGCTTTCATTCTTCAATTTTCTTAGAGAAAGAAAATAACACAAAGAGACACAATGGTACTATTAAAAATGCTGCAATTTTCAGTAAATCTTCATTATCCTTTGAGATCACTCCAATTCTTGACCAATCTCCACTATACCTGAAATATTATTAAGTTAAAAATATGAGAAAAATATAAAAAATAAAAAAGAGCAAAAGTTACGCAATTGGCCGCTCGATAAAAAATATTTATAATTTCTAGCTAATATACATAATATTTACATATATTATATGCATATTTTATATATAAACTATTTTTTTTAGTGAACGGCTATTTATATCAATTTTCCGTAAAAATGACAGCAAAGAGGGTTTATTGTAGCAACTTGAAATGTATGTGAAACATATTGATCCGACTAATTAGAATTCATGTCTTGCCAGAGTCGTTCACTTCAAGAAATTATCTATAAACTTAGTTGCTAATCATCGCTAAATAGAATTAATAACGAATTTTATTGTTTAGTTATCAAATTTGTCAGTCGCTAATTCCTGATTTTCTTAATAGGGTGGAGGGTAACCCCTTCACACTAAGAATTTCTCCGATCTTCATTCCCAAACTCAAACTCAAGATCTCTATTTACACTAGTGTGATGAAATGTATTCTAAAATTTGAATAGATATAAATAAACAAATATTATAAATTAGGAAAATTTACCCTGCATCAATGAACCCCAAAGCAAAAACTCCAACAACAGCTTGAATAAGAAAATTTCTTGGAATTTTCAATGATGAAATTGTGTTTTCTTCAACTTTTGATTTCTCAGAAAATTCTCTCTTTTTTGCAAATGAAATTGTTGAATGTTTAGTACTCAATCTTCTTTTTCTATATTTCCAAAAAATATAAGAAAAATTGGTAGATGAAGAATAGCAATTGATAAAATTTTGTGTGATCAACATTTTCTTATCACATCCAAAAAAAAATTAAAAAATTGAGACAAGTTATGTTATCTATCTATCTACATCTTATTATATGTGTGGTTGTTATTCAGAGGAAAGACAAAAGATAATTTTAGTCATTTTCACTAGATAATAATAATGAAATATCCTTTTCAATTGAATTCTTGTGGTTGTTTTCAAATATCGTACAACAGTCACGCTCTATAATAACATTTTATTGTGATGATCAAGTTTTTTTGTGTTTTAAAATCGATTTTAAGTCTTGTGATATATTATTATATGTTCGAAATGTAGAATCTAAAAAACATTGTGATAAAAAGAATGACATTATTATAATAAAAGGATTTGATTGTATTTCAAGAGTGGTCTTAGGTTTATAAAATGAATTAAAAGTCTTAATAAACTGGCTAAAAGAGCGTATGTCTTACCTAAGTTTCTTACACGACAGTATCTCTCGATCCTTCGTGGGATAGAACACCCCCAACAACTTCACTCTAGAGGAACCTCATATTCTTAAAGTAAAGAGAGAAGACCAGACTACGATTGCACCTGTTTTAGTTTTTATATAAAAAGTTATAAATAAAATCGTTATTTTACTTGAAATACTCTTGGAATCAATATTTCAATATCTCACAAGTATATTTCAAAATATAGAAGTATAGAAGTATTTTTCTAAAAAGGGATTTATTATCATCCACTCATTTTAACAACATTTTTGTGGCCTCAAAATGGCTTTATGGACATGCACTTTTCCAACTTTCATTTTTTGTCTTACTAAAAGACTCTTCTTGTAAATATATTGGGTTTTTTAAAATTTATTACCAAAAAATATTTGGTACATCTTTTATCACAATTCACAATATATCTAAACTAAACCCCACATGTTTCTTTGTCACCATTTTATGTTCTAAGAATAGCTTTACTGATTTTTATTAGTTTTGTGATCATGATTCAAATTTCAAATTTTCCTATAACAAACCACTTCATATACCTCTAATTTTGCAATCATTTTCGAGCACTATATTTATGTCATATTTAAATAAATTTGATTGCGTTGAGGTGACATCTGCGTACACAATACTCTCTCCAGATTCCATTTATGAACAAATCTACGACAAAGAAACACATACATTGAATATAAGTCGTGGAAATGCTGATTTTAATCCTTTATTTTTTTAACTGGATCCATGTTCTTGCGCGAGGGAGATGTCCTTTGGGCAAACACGTTAGGGCTTTAAGATTCCTGACTTGTCTCACTCTAAGCCTTTGACCCGTTTGACATTGATTCAATAATAATACTCGACAGGGGCTACGTTCTTTGAGCGTGAACACGTTAGACCTTTATGAGAAAAAAATTGAGATTTTGCAATATGGTAAATATTTTAATTTTTTCCTAATTGGATTTTAATTGTGAATATAGAGTTTAATTAGTGATAGAGTACTAATTTAATTAATTTGTTATTCAAGATGTGCATTTTCCACGTACTTATCGAGTAGATACAACATTAATTAGGGACGAATTTTTTATTTTACATGATAAAGTATAATAATTATTAACAACTATTTTTGCAAATTTACTAGTTACGACTTATGTAGACGTAAGAAATTACAGTATCACATCAGCAAAAATAAGAATATCTACGTGTAAACCTCAAAAAAATATACCGAATTTATAATCTTAAAAATAAGGTAGATTGTGTATTACGTACAAAGTGACCTAATTGAGTATAAATTACAGTGATTAGAGGTCTCAGGTATGAGACCATATATGAAACTGGCTTTGTTAAGAAATACTTTACCTGTAATATGAAATTTTCTAACACAAATTCAAATTTATTGAAGAACGATTTTGATTTAGTCGGGCTCAGTACAACTATCGGACATCAAATGAAAAATATAAAATAACACTAACGATATATAATTTTTTTAAATAATCAAAAGAATTACTATAATATCCAAGGTTATGCACTAAGGGATTACGACAACTTTTTAGAGATAATATAAATATAATATATAATATAAAATTATGTCTTCTTCTTTTTTTGCTATATAATATAAAAAATACTCTATTAGATTGTGGGTAGGTAATAATTTTTACTTTCCTTAGAAGGAATTTTAAGAGTTTTATCAAATGTAATATTTTATTTTCCAGTAAAATGAGTATTAATTACAATTTTCTTGAGTTTATTTGGAAAAAAAATGAATAGAAATCACATTCTGTTACACATTGTTTGGATGGTTGTTACTTATTGTATTGTAGTTTTGTTAATATAATTAACACCATGTTTGTTTTGTTAGAATGAATAGAAATCACAGTATGTTAAACATTGTTAGTATTGTATTGTTTAAATTCATCGTTAGGTAAGGACATAAAATCTTGTTTTGTGTAACAATTGATTTGATACGATCGCTTCGTTACCTTAATATTTTATTTTCATTTGTCTTTATATATTACTTAGTAATCTTATTTTATTATTTACCCTACATTTTTAAAGTAGCTCTATCCATAGCCTACTTTGTTGACATATTTATCATTCAAATGATTGATGCATGACATTACATAACGAGAGAAAAAAATACAATTTATTCAAGCATTGTATTCAATAATACAATATAATACATTACGGAACAATATGTAACAATCATCTAAACAAAGTATTAGTCCTTGAGACGACGGATGTGATTGTGCGTACTTCATCTATTTCATTGAATACATATTAAATTTCACCAATATAGATTTCAGATATTCTTATCGTCTACCAAAGCTTAGGCAAATAAACAAAAATCATCTAGTATATATTTTTTTTGTTTCTATTGAAATTTGAACCATGTAAAATGCGATCATTGATACTTTTGATATGCTCTTATTTTGTATTAGTCTTTAATTTTTGCTAAAGAACAACTTTACAAGAGCAGTTTTGTAAAAATAATAAACATTCTCATTTAACTCATGGGAAGAAATTAAATGAAAAATAGTTTAATTTCCAACTATAATCTCAATTTATTAATTTTTGGTTATCATAATACATGCATCATAACAAAATACATATTAGCAATTATTTAAAAAGCTTCTTATATGCCCCTTCCTTGATTAATAACTATATGCTTGCCAGCCTTTCTCATCAATGACCTGCATTCACATCGAAAACGTTAAACATATAATACATGGTGATAAAAATAATTATTTAAAAATAAATTTAAAAAATCAAGAGGGATGTCTAACTTTGGTACATTTTTTTGGAAATATTGATGTGATTTCTTGTGTAAATGATGATGAAAATGTATGAATTTTCACATCATTGCAACGAACTTCCAATTTATTCCACCTATAAATTCCATTTATGTCCACTGTGAAAAATCCATAGCCACTAGTAGTACTCATTTCTTTAGCCACATCATCGCCCTTTATCTCGATGACTGAATTATGAAAATGCACTTGTATCGAGGTACGTTCTCCTTTCTGTTGATGATAAAGTTCTAATGTGTTTGTCCAGAGAATATTTCCTTTGTAGGAAATCGAAACGACTACACTTTTGTATTCAACTTCACGAGGGTCAAGATTCTCGACGATGAAGCTGATAGTCAAGTTATGAGCCGAAAGGGATGTATAATGAGTCGATGATGATGATGAGATATCAATTTTAGAAGCTGTGATTGCTTCAATTGAAATTTGTGGATGATTTGTAGCTGAACAACTAATCAAATAAATTACAAAACATGTGAATGAAATAAACATAAAAAAGTTTAGAAATTGACAACATAAACTCATATTAGAATTTTTAACTTTGGATGGCTTCTTGATTTGTTCTTCATTAAAGACCACAATGTGACTATTATTATCACAAGGTTCTATTAATGCTATCTTCATATTGTTGAACTTTAATTTGGTGAGGAAAATAAATAATCAAAATAGTGTCTTAAATAAAGGAGAAAAGTTACTTTGGGTAAGGAAAAGATCAAATTAGTCCCTTAAATAAAGCGTTAAGTCACCTTTAATTTTTAGGTTATTTCATCGAGTATTTAGTATCTGCTAATTTAAAGCCTGATTAATTTGAATTCATATCAAGGAGTATGACTTTGAAGTAAAACAAGGCAATGTGTACGGATCTCGATTTTGATGCCTTCATTTAACTTGTGCATGGCTTTTTTTTTTTTTTACACGTATACCACTTTGGACAACTTCAAACATACACTGTCTAAATTTTTGTACGTCTGAAGTTCAATTATTTCTGAGTGAATTTCAACCATATATATTTAAAATTCAGTCATTTATCATAATTGACAATTATATTTAAATTACATTATATATATATATATATATATGGATATATATGGATTACAAATAAATACTTTAAATATGGCATTTTCCCTATAAATGAGCAATATTTCATGAATCCCTACGCAATGTAATTAAAAAGTTAAAATTGTTGTAGCTGTGTAATTTCCTCTAAAAAAAAATTAATAAGAAACCTGCCCATTTAAAAGACAAAAAGTATATTTTTTTCGTAAAATAGTCCTCCAGTAGGTTCAATTTGTTTTTATTTATATTGATCTAGGACATGAAATTATTGTACATAATATTAATTCAGGATACATATGCAATTGTAAATCCACTTTACTCTTAAATAATTATTGTTTTTACTAATTACTAAGGAAGGTAGTTGGAAAACTTTTTATATTTTGAAGGCTCAAATATTTCATCGAATTTGAGAAGAGCCTTATCTATATCATCTATTAAAAGCTTGACTCATCTATGTCCGTTTTGTTTTTGTCACGATCCAGACAGTCGTGATTGACACCCACACTAACCCTCCGGTGGGAGAACTACTACTACAACCCAACTTAACGAAAAGATAAGCATTTAAAGATACAGAAGCATGTTTAAATGTCTAAAGAAACATAGAGTTCCCATAAACTCCGAAGTTAAACAAAACAATTACCAAAATATTTGCGGAAAACAACGCCTAGAACCTGAAAGTCAATGCACCAAAACTCTACTAACGACAAGTCTAAGAACAAGGGGTACAACCGCCGAAACTAACAAACGAATATCTAAAGTACTAGTCTAAAGTTCGAAGGAAATGGACTAAACAGAATGAGAACTCATGGCAGCCTGGAAGAACTGGCTCACCCTTGAATTCGGTCTCGATCAGCGGTCTCCTAAATGAGGTCTGTCAGTAGCCGCCTGAAGATGTCATGTACTCAACAAAGAAAGAGCAAGTGTAGTATCAGTACACAACCACAGTGTACTGGTAGGATCATGCGGCTACTCCCATAAGCACAATATACAACGATCAATCACAACACATATACATTAATACATTTCAGTTATCCTTTCATAGCAACATATAATCTTCATTATCAATACCAAGTAACATAAGCACAACAATCACAATAGTTCTCTCATGGAAATCATGCCCAAACTGTTAGTGTGTCGGAACGTGACACCCGATTCAATATACATGTGTCAGAACGTGACACCCGATCCAATATATGTGTCGAAATGTGACACTCGATCCAATATATGTGTCGAAACGTGACACCCGATCCAGTCAGCACAACCACAATCACAATCACCCTCATAATCAACAATGCTCATAATCGTACAATCAAGCAATGGTTTCATGACATGTAATTATTCATATACATATACTCATTTGCATTAGTTTTGATTTATATTTCCCTATTCACATACATACATGCATACAACAAAGCAATTAACCGGCATATATCACACAAATAGGAAATCAAACCATCACCTACCTCGAAACCAAGCTTGAATCCTCCTAAAACACTTGAGCCTTTCATTTTTTGATTCTTTCCGCTTGTTCTAGGTCTACAAACAATTAATATAACACAAAGATAAATAATTAAGGTCTAATTTACCCGGATTATACCAAACTCAATAATCCAAGACCAAACCCATGATCCTAAAATGCAGTTAGGGCTTTTTCCACCATTAATTTTAGGCCATAACCCTCCCCCAACAATAATTACCCATGAATCTAAGTTCCATGGATCGAAAAACGGATTAGGGGAGTAAAATCATTACCTTTAGCACCAAAAGTCGTGGAAAAATGTCAAGAACTCGTCTTGGATCGTCTCTTAACTCTTAAGAACGAAGTTTGCAGAAAAATAACGAAATTGGGGTTTTTTTCCAACTTAAGTCGCGACTGGCCCGCCGTAGTGGGACCCAACCCGTCACAACGGCTCCGCCCCGACAGCTTGCACGGAGATAGAGAGTCGAAATTTGAGTTCCAAATCCATTTCACAACACACCTTCAACCCTGACGTTCGAAAACTACCCTTTCACGCTAAGATCTGTTTTGGGAGTTCTACTCACCCGAATTCGATTCCGTAAAGTTGTACGGGTTCCTTAACGTCTTAGCTATCTACTCATGTGATCAAATTCATAATTAGATCCCCATTCATTACCAAATTTCCCTAGACCTCACCTTACTCAAATTTCATCTAAATCTGGACTAGGCTACAATTTTTCAAGTCACTACTCAAAAGTTTTTTAACCCAATTTCTTTCCCCTTTGACTTTTCCATAACGACGGGAACATGTCATTACAGTTTTAGAAAAGGCTTATCCATGCCATTATTTATTAATGGAAAATAATTTCGATTTTGCTAAACCATTTTTTACACATAGTCAATTATGATTCAGCCACATCATTAATTAGATTATTATTTTTTAAAAGAAAAAATGCTTAAATATGTCATCGAACTTTGAGAAAAGACTCATTTATGTCATTCATTAAAAGTTTGGCTCATCTATGTCATTTTAGTTAACAAATAATGGTATGGATGAACCTATTCTCAAACATAAATGACATAAATGAGCCAAACTTTTAACAAATGACATAAATAAACCTTTTTTCAAAATTCGATGACATATTTGAGCCTTCCTTTTTTTTTATCAATTATGACATGCAATTGTAAATCCTCTTTACTCTTAAAATAATTGTTGTTTTTATTGATTACTACTATCTTATGAAGGTAGTGACCAAAAAGATCTTTATATTTTATAATAGCGATGAACACAATTATGTTACCAAGATATCAAACTTTGTCATATCAGAAAAAAATTGTAGTATCAAGTATGTATTTTTTTATGATATTGCGCATGAATAATTAATTAATCATAAGTCAAAAAATCGAGGACCTATAAAAGGGATATTCCTCAAGATTCATACCGAAGAGGAATTGTGAATTTTTAATTTTATTATTAATTGTTATTTGAAATCTACTAACCTAACTAATTTAGATTCGATTATGATAAGTAATGCGATTCAAATGCAAGTAAGTTAGCTAAATAACAACTTTACAAGGGCAAGTGTTGTGAAAATAATAAACATTCTCATCTAAACTACAATCTCAATATTTGTAATTATTTTGTTAAAGGATTTACTTATCTCTCTCAAACACATTAATATATATTATGCATCATAACAAAAATATAAGGTCTCTTTAAATCAAATTAATTGTTGTTTCATAGTACGCTAACCATTAATATTATAAATCGAAATATATCAAACAAATATAGTTCATAATTTCTGTCATATTCGCTTCCACAATAAAAAAAAATGAGAAATTGCTAGGTGGACATCTTCGAAATCCACGATAATTTTTTTAAAAAATGAGAAATTGCAAGGTGGACATCTTCGAAATCCACAATAATTTTTTAAAAAAATGAGAAATTGCTAGGTGTCAAATGTTGCTACATTTCTTTGGAAATCTTGGCGTGATCTCTTGTGTAAAGGATGATGAAAATTGATGGATCTTTACATCGTAGCAACGAACTCTTGATTTATACCATTTATAAGTGTTATGTATTTCCACCGTAAAAACTCCATACCCATTTGTTGTATTCATCTCCTTAGCTACATCATTGCCCTTTATCTCGATAGGCGAATTATCAAAATGTATCTGTACTGGAGTACGCTCTCCTTTCTGTTGATGATAAAGACCTAATGTGTTCGCCCATAGAATATTTCCTTTATAGGAAATCGAAACGAGTATACTTTTGTATTCAACTTCACGACGATCGAGATTTTCGACAACGAAGTTGATAGTCAAGTTATGAGCTGAAAGGGATGTATAATGAGTCAATGATGATGAGGAAAAATCAATTTTAGAAGCTGTGATTGCTTCAATTGAAATTTGGGGATGATTTGGAACTAAACAACAAATTAATAAATTAACAAAACATGTGAAGAGAAATATTAAAACAAAGGGTAGAACTTGACTACATGGTTTGTTAGAATTCTCAACTTTGGATGGCTTCTTGATTTGTTCTTCATTAAAGGCCACAATATGGCTATTATTGTCACAAGGTTCTATTAATGATATCTTCATATTGTTGAAATTTAATTTGGTGAGGGATCTAAATAATCAAAATAATGTCTTAAATAGAGGAAAAAAATTGCCTTGGTAAGGAAAAGATCAAAGTAATCCCTTAAATAAAGGGTTAAGTCTCCTTTGATTTCTAGGTTATTTTTATATATATCTATTTTCGTTCAGTATTCAGTATGCGCTAATTTAGAGCTTGATTAATTTGAATTCATATATGAATGTACGACTTTGAAGTAAAATAAGGCAATATGTATGGATCCCGATTTTGATGCCATCATTTGACTTGTGCATGTCTTTTTTTGTTTTACAAATATACTGCTTTGGACAACTTCAAACATATTTTGTCTAAATTTATATATGTCTGAAGTTCAATCATTTTTGTATGAATTTCGATCAAATATATTTAAAATTATGTCATTTATCATAATCTAGAATTATATTTTAAATTACATCATTTGTAATATATACTTGCTTTATAAATGAGTAACAAATAAGTACTTTCGATATGTCATTTCCCCTATAAATGAGGTAGCTAGTTATATTTCTCATTCCTTAATTTAAGTAGATTAAGTATGAACAATATTTTATGAATTCCTAAAGATTCTTCATTCCTATATTTTAATAAGGAAACATAAATATCGGGTCTTACGAAAATTTCATTATCAATATTATTAATACTTTTTATTTGGCGGTATTAGTAATGTATAGAATTTAATATTCTGTGTAAAGATAAAAAAATTCCTCACATCATTTTAAACATTTATTTATTTTCTTGATTTTATGTTTTATATTTGTTCTAGTAAATTTATTTAAATAAATTAACTTACAAATTTTATTATTTAAAGAGAGTTGTTTGTTGCTAAATAAATTCAATACAAATCAATACAATATTTGAAATGTGAGTCGTTTAACATTTACTAATTGAAAAGGCAAATATATCATCACATGACGTTTGTGATCTTAATTGAGTGTATTATTTGTTAATATATTTGTGGGTTTCTAATTATTTGTACTTTGAACAATTTATAAAATTGCATACATATTGAAACTAGAACTTGCAATTTTCATGTATAGATATAGATGGTTTATTCGATCTTATTATTGTTTACCATCTTTTCGGTTTAAAGTAGATGGTCTATCTATTCTAAATTGAAAATTAACGTTTTTAAGTGATTAATTTATTAAGATGACAATTATTTACCTCAAATAATTCAAGTGAGAAAATAACAAACATGACAACAAAATTATTCTTCTCCTAGCTAGTTAGAAGGCCATAGAAAAATAATATTGTCCGACAATTATCTACCTTGTCCCGATTACATAAAATAGAAAATCTCATAATAATTCAAGGGTATAATTGGAAAGAAGTTTCTTGTAGAGTTTTAATCCAAACACAAGATGAAGTAGGAATAAATGAACCAAACACTTGATAAAAAATAAACCATGCACGGCTAATTTCTGCACTATTAATCCTTGCGTTATTATTCTTTCTACCAAACGATCCCTTAATATCTAATTTAGATTTAATTACATCGAATGAAAAAATAAAAATAGATGCGTACTTCATTGGAAATACTCAACTAAAAAAACTTTACAAATCCGTTAAGGAGTTGTTTGACATTAGAGATGAGATATACAAAATTATTTCATCATATATACAAGATGGCTTATTCCAATAATACAAGTGATGGAATAAATAATGCCGAAACTAACTAATATCCTTACTCCTTAGTCAAACGTAAGATAAAATAATCCTAAAATTTTATCTCCGACTTATTATCCCTCGTAGCAAACCACCCATTTAAGTTGAAGTCAAACAACATGTATTTATTTCAAAATTATTCCCCCAAAATCTTGAATTTAGCACTTTTACCCCCTTATTTTCTTATAAAAATTTCAGCTTTCCCGCCCACTGAATTTTCCTCCCAAATTTCTTCTCTCTCTCACTCACACACAGAGTAGATGCAGCCAAATCCTCTTTGTATCAATATCTAGCAGTTTAGGGGGTACCCATTGACCCAAAAATGCCTGATTTTGGCATTCTTTTGGATCCTCCATTGCCATCAGCACCAGAAGAATCATTGCCTTCATCTTTAGCTTTGATTTCTTGCCCAAATCTAGAAGTTTGCTGTGAATCTGATACCCAAATGCAGGAACTAGTTTCTGACCGAAATTCCCAGCTGGGGTTCCCTATTTTGCTCAAAGAAGACGAGTTGAAGCTGGAAAACAATGGGTGTGTTGAGTTGGTACAGAAAGAGGACGAGTTGAAATTATTGACACCCAAATCCAGTGAATCTGATACCCAAATGCAGGAACTAGTTTCCGACCGAAATTCCCAGCCTGGGTTCCCTATTTTGATGAAAGAAGACGAGTTGAAACTATTGACACCCAAATCCAGTGATTCTGATACCCAAATGCAGGAACTAGTCTCTGACCGAAATTCCCAGCTGGGGTTCCCTATTTTGCTGAAAGAAGACGAGTTGAAGCCGGAAAGCAATGGGTGTGTTGAGTTGGAACAGAAAGAGGACGAGTTGAAACTATTGACACCCAAATCCAGTGAATCTGATACCCAAATGCAGGAAATAGTTTCTGACCGAAATTCCCAGCTGGGATTCCCTATTTTGCTGAAAGAAGACGAGTTGAAACTGGAAAACAATGGGTGTGTTGAGTTGGAACAGAAAGGGGACGAGTTGAAACTATTGATACCCAAATCCAGTGAATCTGATACCCAAATGCCGGAACTAGTTTCTGACCGAAATTCCCAGCTGAGGTTCCCTATTTTGCTGAAAGAAGACGTGTTGAAACCGGAAAACAATGAGTGTGTTGAGTTGGAACAGAAAGGGGAGGAGTTGAAACTATTGATATCCAAAACCAGTGATTCTGATACCCAAATCCAGGTACTAGTTTCTGACCGAAATTCCCAGCTGGCGTTCCCTATTTTGCTGAAAGAAGACGAGTTGAAACCGGAAAACAATGGGTGTGTTGAGTTGGAACAGAAAGATGAGTTGAAACTGGAAAATAATGGTTGTGGTGAGTTGGGAATCAGGGTATTAATACCCAAGTCGAGTCAATCTGATACCCAAATTGAGCAACTAGTTTCTGACCCAAATTCCCAGCTGGGGTCTCCTATTTTGCAGAAAGAAGACGAGTTGAAACTGGAAAATAATGGTTATGGTGAGTTGGGAATAAGGGATTTGATACCCAAATCCAGTCAATCTGATATCCAAATGCAGGAACTAGTTTCTGACCAAAATTCCCACTTGGTGTTCCCTTCTTTGCAGAAAGAAGAGTTGGAACCGGATAACAACGGTTGTGTTGAGTCGGAACAGAAAGAAGACGAGTTGAAACTGGAAAATAATGGTTGTGGTGTATTGGGAGTAAGTGTTTTGATAACCAAATCCAGTGAATCTGATACCCAAATGCAGGAACTAGTTTCTGACAGAAATTCCCAGCTGGGGTTCCCTAATTTGCAAATAGAAGACGAGTTGAAACCGGATAACAATGGGTGTGTTGAATTGGAACAGAAAGAAGACCAGTTGAAACTGGAAAATAATGGTTGTGGTGTATTGGGAGTAAGTGTTTTGATAACCAAATCCAGTGAATCTGATACCCAAATGCAGGAACTAGTTTCTGACAGAAATTCCCAGCTGGGGTTCCCTAATTTGCAAATAGAAGACGAGTTGAAACCGGATAACAATGGGTGTGTTGAATTGGAACAGAAAGAAGACCAGTTGAAACTGGAAAATAATGGTTGTGGTGATTTGGGAATCAGGGGTTTGAGGTCAAGTGGTGGTGGGTCAGTGGCGAAAAAGAGTTTGGATGAGTTTGTTAAAGATTGGGTTGAGAGGAAGGTCAATGCTGGTGTAGATAAACGCAATTGTGTATTGCCATTCCTTATTCATGCTCCCAAATCGGTAAACTTATTCTTCTATTTCCTTTTTAATGATTATTGTTGATGAGTTTGAATAATGCCCAAAGACAGTTGAGTTAGGGGTAAGGGCTGCGTACACTCTACCCTCTCCAACCCAACTTGTTAGTCTTACATATTGCTTTAGGCGCTATCATGATCCTATTTTGGGTCGTGCCAACATGGTATATCATAAACAATCTCTCTACCTCCCAAGGTAGGGGTAAGGTGTATGTACGCTCTACTCTTCCCAAACCTCACTTGGGGATCACACTTGGTATGTTGTTGCTGAATTTGAAGTATGTCAGTAGAAAATGTAGCTATTTGGTCTCTGCTATTACCATTTGGGATTTGCCATGAGATACAAATTATTCATGTTATCTTGTATCTGCCCTTGTAAGGAAATGTAGAAAAAAATTTGGTTGGTGTCCACAATGAAAACTGACATTTCTGTTTGCGTGCATCAGAGATAGTGTTTAGCTAGAGAAATCGGTTCATGCACCTATAGTTGTCTCAACCAAGTTCGAGTACGTTTCTTGAATTTTAGATGTACACTCTCTCTAACCAGCTGAAACCGTGTAGCTTTGGTTATTTGCTCTTTCCTGAGATATAGGTGGAGAGAGTTTCGAAGCCAAATCAACTATGTCTGCTAACAAATAGCAGATTGACATAGGTGGAGAGAGCTTGGAAGCCAATCAATTATGTCTATTAACAGATATCAGATTATGTAAGCCCTATATTGACCTCGAATTTTACTAGATTTTGTGTAAGTTTAGCTTGAGCTCACCTTTGAATTTTATCTTATATCTTAGTTAAGCTTGAAACCAATAGTGTTTTCAAATAGGGAGAGTGTTTCATTAGCAAGTCCCAAAGTTCCTTGAAGTTTAGGTTTGAAATAGGTTGAGCATTTCGCGTTGCTTAGAGAGGGGTTCAATTTAGGACCAAGGTGCTAAGATGTGCATGTCATTCCTCGTAGGCTCTATCCTGAAGGGTTGCAATGGTAATATTTAATGATTTCTCTTAATCATAGTTTGTCCTTGTAATTGTTATTTGTGTTTTTAGTTATTAAGTGTTCCACATTGTTGATGAAATGGGTTTTATCCTTGTATAATTTTGAGTAATCTTCACTAGTTCACTTCATGAGCTAGCTATTGGGTTTAAGTTAGGCTCAATGTCCATTCTCTTTGACATGGTATCAAAGACAACTCCATGCTTATTCATAGTTACTTGATGTTGGCCTCCGTGTTATGTTTGTCCATTCTCATGAGTGTGCTGGGGAGGAGGGTGCTAAGCCTTTTTAGATTAAGTAATATTTCATTTAGAAAAGGGCAAAAGCATGCCCATATACAAGATGTACACCAAAAGTAGAAAACCTTACAAGAGGACATGTTTTTTACAAATAATACCCACTCATCTACACATGTAGGTATCCTATGGGTGCACCAAAAAGGAGGAGGAGGGTGTTAAGTTCATACATTGATCCAGAAAATGAACTGTTTGCTAAATAATTAATTTTGTGGTCTTTAATGCATGATATTGTTGCATTTAGTATCATAACACACCATTGAATGAGTGGGGCTGAGGAGTAAGAAAATCACAGAAGAAAAGCCCTGGACTCTTTTTTAAATATTTTAGGAGACAAACACTTGTTAGATGTTTTATTTGATCAATTGATAATAAACTTTTCCAATGTTTTGAAATTTTGTGTCAGGTTGAGTGCTCTGTTTGCCAAGGATTAATTTTTCCAGGTGACGAGGTAGAATGCTCTGTTCGAGATTGTATGGGAGTTTTCCACTTAGAATGTGCTAAAGAAAAACTTGGGTTATCTTCTCCCAAAATGTTTAAGTGCCCTCAACATGTAAGTTGGATTTAGTATACATCTCGATTCTTGGCTGAACGATCACAAAACAGATTTCCTACTTAATATGTTTGATTTGAGTTTGATCAGCACAGTTTATTCTTACTCACTTTGATTTTTACAGTCTTAGCTGTGCATATTTTGTTTCTTAAAGCTTGTCGATTTCCTGCCCGCTTTTAACAACATGCTAGAATCTTACCTTCACCAAGGTGGTATACCACTTATATCTGCTGCTTCAATTTTGGCAGTAGAACCGAAGCTCTAATCCTAAATTGGGGGGGGGGGTAACTTTTCCTTCATGGAACTTTTAGTTTTGAGGTAAACTATGATCTATCTGTTTTAGGAAAATATAGATATCATTTTTCTTCCTTCTGTTTGTGCATTTTCCCATCTACAAGGCTCCAGTTCTGTTTAGGAAAATGTTGCATAAAATCGATTATTTAAATACCATGCCCTTGTCCTGGGATGATCATTATAACTGGTGTGCATATGATGGTTCTTTCCTGAATAGGTATGTTATGTTTGTAATAAAAAGATACATCTCTGGCGGTGCATCAGATGTCCACTAGCATCACATGATAAGTGTGCAGCATTTCCGGAGCACGTGGTTCATTTAAATGATCAGCCAGGGCGAGTTATTTGTTGGAAGCATCCATCCGATTGGCATTTGGAGAAGGTCAATCTCTTCATTTGTTCATCAACACAGTTCTATTTCTATTAGATAAGTTCTCCAAGAGACATCTTTTGTATAATAGTAATGAAATGATCATAACTCGTAATGCAGAACAAACATTTGAAGGAATCACTCTCTTAGATATTTTGCTGTATATGTTAATTTTTTATTTTTGAGCCTGCAAATTTGACAGAGTTTGCTATGATTTTGCATTATTTGCACATTGAGCAATAATCAAATCATGATGTTATTCATGATTTGATTTCTCTGTGATGCTATTAGTATTTGAACGAAGTGATGAAATAACAGCAAAGTAATTCAATATACAGTAGTTTCTATCACTGGATCTTTATTTTTGATTGATTAGGCTGGCTGACATGACAGGACTGACGTATCTTGTTTCATAAGCAGCATGAAGCCCCAGCAAGTAATTTGGAGGTTAGATATTTATTAAACCATGATTGTTGCATGTGATTCTTGATGAAAGCCTTTCATTCATTGTTTTTTTTATTACTAAAACCCTTTATAGTAGGACGGCGTCAAGTGTATGCAATCATTTATAATATGGCTCAACAATAGTTGTTTTTACCAACTTGATCCTCTGTACACTAATATTATAAATTCAATAAAAAAATGTTTTATACTTATATCTGTTGCTATTCTATAACAATTTTCTATCTGTATACTACCAAATAAGTCAAAAGAAAAGATACACCACACAACGTTGGTCTCTGAGTTAACTTTTCTTCTCGATATCAATCTTCTATAGCCTCCAACTCGGCACTACTTCATCCATTATCTATTGTAATGTTTGATAAAATACTGAGAAACAAAGTACAAGAGTTCATATATAACAATCAAAAAAGAAGTACAAGGGTCCTTATATTTGATCCGACTAGTCTTTTTTTCATACCCTTTAAACAAACAACACCATCTTACCAGTGTTATCATAGACGAAAAAAGCAAAAAAGCTGTAAGGTCCATTTAGGCTGTAAGTGCAAAAAAACATGGGATTTAATAAAGAAAGATGCATATGGAGTAAAAAAATACAAAAATAAGTATGTGTAGTCCAAGACTAATAATTATACGCATGAATAACATATATATATTGATAAAGAAATTGAAACAAGATTACGATATATTAAAATATCAGTTTAGAGTCTCCTCTTCATGACTGTGCTTATTGACAAGGAAAAATAAGCCTTGATGACGACATTGAAGCACCCACTAAGTGAGGCGAAGCACTCAACATGTTTTATACCTCGCTTCAAGGCTCAAGCATGCTTAAAGCACACCTTTGACAAAACTGCATCTTACAACAATCTTCCCTATCTTCATTAAGTTATTCTATGTTAAGATTGCATAATACACTTAGATGGCTTTCCTCAAGCTTATATCTCACATGACGTAGTCATTCCTTCTTAAGTAATCGGCTACAAAATCCTCTTTATCCTTCGTCAAACTAAACAACTAATAGTATGCATCCTTCAAGGTTGTCCCTACCACAGTTTTCTATATTAGTCCACTGAGGACCTCCATCAAATAACAGAAAAGGTGCATATATCTTATCCATGAAGTCAACAGAAGCAAATTCTTGATGTAGTTCTTATAACAAATGAGTTGTTGGATGCAAGGTCTAGTGGAAGTATGCGTTTTCACAGAATCAAGAATTCTTGACTTTTCACAGAATCAAGAATTCTTGACTTTTCACAGAATCAAGAATTCTTGACTTTTCACAGAATCAAGAATTCTTGACTTTTCACAGAATCAAGAATTCTTGACTTTTCACAGAATCAAGAATTCTTGACTTTTCACAGAATCAAGAATTCTTGACTTTTCACAGAATCAAGAATTTTAGCACCATGTCCAAACCTAAATCTTCAAACACGCGTGCGCACACACACATTCATACTTGGGAGTCCATGTTCTATGATCACAAACTCTTTTAATATTGAGTTTGCGAAAAAATGCATGCTTCCACTTGACCTTGTATCCAATAACTCATTTGTTATGAGAACTACATCAAGAATTTGCTTCTGTTCATATATATAAATAATGGTTGTGAAGTTAACTGCATCCATCACCAATTTTAATCCTTATGAGCACGTGCATTATTAAATTACCTGCCAGACCAGTCGGTCTAAATCCTGTGTCCGTTAGCACCACTCTTCTTTGGCATAAGCACTACAAAAGAAGTGTTATAACTCTCTTTTGAAGGAGCCCACGTGGTAGAAATAATATATGTTGCTCAGACTCGGGTGTGAGTGTCCGATACGAGTGCGGATCTAGAGGTCGGATCCTTTTTGATATAAATTTTAAAATTTGGTAACACGGATGCATGTATTGATATGGTGCAGAAATTTGGCTAAAAATAATTCATATATCTACAAATAGAGTCATAAAACCTAAATTATGAGATTATGCGGAAAACTTGAAGAGAATATTGGTCAAAAGGAGAATCCTAGAAGGAGACAAAGGAAAATGAGAGACAAAGAAATTTCTGCATACAAGGTATTCCATTTTCTTCAATTTCACCTTAGCTTTTGTTTTGATCACAAAAATCATTGAATCTGCCCGGAATTTTTCCATCGATTTTAGTCAAAGTACCCAAAACCAGTTGGTTGACTGGATCGGACAGTTCCCACATCCACACCCCACCCACACCCATGTCACGCTGACACGGGTGGGGCACCAAAAGTGAAGAGTCCGAGCAACTTAGGAAACAATTTAGGTAATCCATCATATGAACACTCACACTCTCTTAGTAGTGAATAGTGATCAAAGAATGTCAAAAAGTGAATCTGTTTGGTCTCTGTGCCTTGTCACCTTCACAATGCACTGTTTTACAGCATCTCCAATTAACACCAATCCACCCTTCTTTTTGTTATTATACAGTTGGTAATAGGATCATACTATAGTACTTTCTCTTCCCCCATTAAGTTACATTACCATCTATCTTGACTTTCTCGATATATCTATATCATTCAATGTTTGATGCAAATAGTATGAACTTGTATGGGCATTTGGTTCTTTTAGATACTCAGAATCTTGGGTTCTCTAATTATTGACGGATAGAGTGTTACTTATTCCTCATAAACGTTGAAGATCTCACGGTTTTAAAAACTTTGGGGTTAATTATTTCGAGAAGATTCTGAGTAGCGTTTCCTTTTCTTTAGTTTGGAATCAATATCTGATTCACTTATATTATTACAGGAGATATTAGCTAATTTGCCTGTACCATATGTGGAGGAGGAGTTCAAGATTGACATAAATTGGAAAGACATGATTGACAACAGATCTGAACCACCTCCATACGTGCATATCAAGAGAAGTATCCTTTGGATATTCATTGCCAAGTCTTCTTAAATTTAGAATTTTTATTGTAGTTGTAAGCATATCAATAAATGAACAACTGATATCAATCTAATTTTTACCAGGTTGCCTAAATTTATCTTCGTAAGTTAATACTGTTGAGTCCTCAATGTGTATAGTTTCTTCTCTTTTCTTTTCTCTTGTTTAATCCTTTTCATGAGAACTGAACCTATCATTTATTCTTTGTGATTACATACTTAGCTCTTGCTAAACGGTTTCTATATGCTGCTGTTGTCAGAAAGACACCTATAAGGGAGATGTTGACTTATACTAAGTTCTAGTGATCTAAAAGATAAGAATAAGGCAACACGTACTTTTTAACAAGCTAGGCATAAGCTTCATGGCTTTTCTAGTTTATAAGTTTGATAAACTTCTAACTCAATGATACGAGAATAGTTAATAGTAGCTAAGAAATCATAATAAGGAGAACAATCTGTTGTAGACTAAATATCTTTTTCTATTATACATAAATAGACGGGTTTATTGTAGAGAAGTGAGGGATAGCCTAGTGGAAACGATACTGTAGGTTGGTGGTTCAAGTCATTAAGGGAGATGAGAGTATGAACCACTGTCGACTCCTGAATAAGGGGTTCTGTGGGTGAGTTTCGTATAGAAAAAGGTGTTACAGTATAATAAACTGATAAGCTTCTCAATCTTTAGAAGAACTGAACCAATTTTTTTTTGAGAAAGGTAACTTTTTAGTCTATATATCCACAGGTGTACTACATCCAAGTGTAGTCCCCTTTCCAAAAGTATTACAACCTAGGAAACCTATTTGTACTTTTTGTTACAAATAGTCTAAAACATCAAAAATTTCTTCAGTCTGTCCTAACACTTTTTGTTCACACCAAAAATAGTATAAAGCCAGGCAGTTCATCTTAAAATTCTGCATATTGTTTTGCTTTCCCTCGAAGCATCTTTGATTTCTTTCCTTCCACACTGTCCACCATATACAAGCTGGGACAATCTTCCATCTCTCCTCCTTTGTTGTAGCATTGCCAACTCTCATCCAGAACTTCAATACTCCTTCAATGTTCCTTGGTTTCACCCAAGTGATTTTCCTCAGACAAATGAATATTCTCCATAGCTGGTCTGCCCATTTGCAGTGTAAAAAAAGATGGTTGACTGTCTCTGTTTGTTCTTCACATAAGTAGCACCTGGAACACAATTGGTATTTCATCTTCTTCATGTTTTCCTGTGTCAGTACTACTTCTCTGGTCAGCAGCCATGTGAAGCAATTGACCTTATATGGAATTTTTGTCCCCCATATCATCTTCCAAGGCCATTGTTTGATCCTGTTGTTTGAAGTGGTGAGTTTCTTGTATGCTGAGTTCACTGAGAAAACTCCTTTGTTACCTATCTTCCATTCCCCAGTTAGGTTGTTGAAAGAGGCCAAGGTGTTATAGAGAGCACCTATCCTTTCCACCTCCCAGTCATTAAGATTTCTTCTGAGATGGAGATTCCATCCCTGACCTGTCCACATTTCAGCAACAGTTGCTTGTTGTTGAAAGCTTAGTAGGTGTAGATCAGGGAATAGTTGCTTCAAAGTTCTCTGAGCTATCCGCTTGTCCTCCCAAAAAGCCACTTTGAGTCCATTCGCCACTTTGAAATTTATTTTAGGCAAGAGTTGTGGCCATAAATTCCTAACTGATCTCCAGATACTACAGCTATAAGGAATGGTCATTGCTTTTGTAATCCATTTATCCTCCATTTCATACTTTGCACAAATGACCTCCTTCCACAGCATGTTCTCTCCTGTAATAAATTTCCATAACCACTTCATCATTAAGCTTTTGTTTTGCATTTTCATATTCTTGATCCCGGCTCCCATTTGAAGCCTGACAGATGTAAGTGAAAAGCCTGACAGAACTGAACCAATTTCGTCATAAGCTTGTGCAACTTTGAGTCTCAGTTTGTGCTTATTCTAAGTCTATGCCACTTGAAAACACTCACATGATCTTCATAATATGAATTTAGTTCCTATGTAACCTTCATAAAAAAAGAAGTTCAATGTAAGATTTATTTTGTGTATGAAATGAAGAAGCAAAAGGCCCAATCAATTACTTGAAAAAATAGGCTCCAATTTCCAAATCTGGTTTGGGCCATAGTCCTATGGACATAAGTATCTCCTGAATTCCCTGCATTGTTCATTTTCCCCTGTTGAAGCAAGCAGGAAACTTGCCCTTCAAACCATTGCTACATACACTTGGTCTTGGTAGCAATAAGATATCTTGTTTTTGGTGTTTGAAAGTTCAAAATGTGTAGAAAAACAAAAAACTCAACTGCATCACAGAAGCACACAAATCACAATTCGCTATGTTAGTTTGTCAACAGGAAAAGTAGTACTATGCAGAAAACCCTTAACTGAATTAGATGCTTACCTCATTAAGAAAAAGCGTGATGGCGTTATTGCTGATATTGGGTGCACAAACTGCAAATCCACAGAATGCTTGGACAATTGTGTTTGCAGGTAATGCCAATGGTTGCGTAGTTTTCTGTTCTGTTCTTGCCAGTCTGGAATCTGCTCTTGCTAATTGTCAAAAATATGCACTGATTTGGTGTTATTATTCCTGATGTGAATCTTAGGGAAGTCTGTGGAGATTTATATTCTAATGCAACTTTGAGAAAGTTAAGCCTATGTTATGATATTATTTGTGTATTAGTGTCTCAGTTTTAGGATAAGGTCCGGTATAGCCAAGGTTTCTGGAGTACTCTCTTTTTCTAGTGACATTTGGTTGATGATTTGGATTTTTTTCAGTTTCCACATCTTCAACATTCCTTTCACTGTTCCAGGAGTATCCCATTGTACACCAAAAATATACAAATATATAAATTCCATACTTGCCAGCTAAAAGTGCAGTACAGAAGTAGGTGTACAGTTGTCTCTCAACTAGAATTACTTAAGTAACTATTGTTTTTTTGATGAAATAAGGTGAACTTAAGTAACTATTGTTTGCCAATTGAAACCCTATCTTCACTAAATTATCTTAGTGCAAGCTTCATGAATTGCATCAATACAAAACCTGCCACTTTTGCTTCCCAAGGACATTTTCTTGCTGCATTTGATTCTTGACCAAGAACTTCATTGGGATGACGCAACAACTATTATGCTTCGATCCTTCAGCAGAACTTCATAGATGATCTGATGAAAATTCCCACCTTTCTTGCTTTTCATAATATAGTTTCCTGCTCAATTGTAAGGTTTCGAAACTCTTGCAGCTTAGAGAAGAACTGGTTTATTGATTCCACTTCCCCTCTTGGAAACTTCTCCTGAATCTTATGCCTCGAGATAATGTCATTTTTGCATTCTGCCTTTGAATGTCGCAAATAATACATAGTTCTTTTAGTCGTACCTCCATCCAATAGTCAAGTCATAATTTTGTTCGCTCATCATTTTTCATCTTAAGCTTTACAAAAATGTTAGTATTCATTTCCAAGGCACATGATACTTATCCCACTTCTGATGAGGATGTCATAGCCTTTCTGCACCATTGACTTGTCCATACTGTGTTTCCTTTGATCAGTTCCTTCCAAACATTTTACTTTTTGTTCAAAACGGGATCTCCTTAGCTACTTGTACATTAGGATTTTCTTCTGAATTCTCAGGATTAACAGCCTCGAACATCCATACTTTACTTGTATCAATCACTATGGACATGCAGACAGCTAATGCATCTATACATGTTTCTTATAGTGATATTCACCAAATATTAGACTTGCTTCTGTTGACGGTAGATCTTTATTAGAGAGCACTCTGAACTTTAATATCTTATACATTTCAGTTTCAAGAAAAAAACCTTCTATATCCATTAAATGATTTAAATTGAAACCATGATTTTGAGTCATACTTCTCTAGCAATATTTTCTTGAGCCGAGGGTCTCGGAAACAACCTCTCTACCCCACTAAGGTAGGGATAAAGTATGCATATGCACCACCCTCCCCAGACCCCACTTGTAAGTGGGACTGTACTGGATATATCGTTGTTGTTGTTGACTAGCAATATTGCACCAACTCCAATAACAACACCACCATCTTCTGTCATCTCCATAAATATAATAGGCAAGTCAAATAAATTTGTTAATCTTGCTGCTCAATTATTTTTGTTAGACAACAATTGAAGCCTTGACGGGACTAGGGAGTAAATCTCAGTTTACTGCTGTTTTTTCTACAGTGTGGTCCATTGTCTCATTGATCTTGTGGTCCATTGTCTCATTGATCTTCTAGAAATCTGTTCTTTATATACTTTCTTCTCCTTGTCCAGCATGTTAGATAATTTTAGTGGGAATGGGGTTCCAGTAGCAGCAATGAAGGTTTATCTAAACATGTTTGCCAATCTGAATGAAGCATATCTGTTTTCCCATTTGAAGCTCAATAACTATAATGTCCATGTAAATTGGCATGCTGTATATTTACAAGTAGCTTTCTTGACAGTTAAATTGTGACTTAATAGGGTTCAATGCATAAGTTGTTCGAAGGCGTGCCATTGCTCTGATATGTGCTCAAACAGACCATTTCGGAGAGATAGAAAGATACAAGTTGTCAAGGTGTGACACTTTGGTACTCAAGTTTCCTTGAATCCAGCTTATGGTTTTGATTATCATATTTATTATAAGTGGTGGAATGTCTTCATGCATTGCTTTGGTTGATTCTTTTCTGTGTTGCTTTACAGACTGAACTTTGTGGTTGGGGGGTAGTAGCATCTGAATCCATAAACAAAGGTGATTTCATAATTGAGTACATCGGCGAAGGTGATTCTCTTACAAGTGAAGCTGTCAACTCTCAAATAATTTTCTGAGCTGTTCATGTTTCTACATCTCTATTACACATAACTGTATTTTTGTGCTGATAACATCTTTCAAGTATTTACACTCAACACTTACCTATATAATGTTATGCGCTGCATCAAACAACAAACTTGCCTTAATTTAAGGCAAGTTTGAGGCGACTATATGAATTCTAGCTGCAAGACATTGCCAAAGTACCTCAAGCAGCCTCTTTATCCTTAACATGTGGTAGTTGAACTTTCTATCAATTGTGGTCTTTTTCAACCATTTAATTTTGTATGACCACAGGTCCATCTTAGCATCCGCATCCTGAGACACTTATCTTGTAGATACGTTGAATTTTAGTGGCCCAATAGTCACTTCCATGTATCATAGTAGGACATATAACTGTTCTATAGAGCTTTCCTTTCACTTTGGTAGGTATCCTTCTCATTACATAATGCTCTGATAACATTTTTCTAATTCAACCATCATATTTTGGTCATTTCTAATATCTTTATCTAGATCAACGTTCTCCTGGAGTGTCAAAGCCTAGATATCTGAATTGTTAGTTTTAGGTACTGCAATCATGTCTAGTCTCACCTCAGCTTCAATCTCCTTATGTTGACTAAGTTTGAATTGCAGATATCCAGTTTTACTTACTTATCGTGAACCTTAACTTTCTATACTGCTTTTCCACAATTCAACATTTTTTATTGATGCCTTTGCCGGGTTCATCAATTAGCACGATTTTGTCACCATATAGCATATCATCCATTACTAGGATAAACAAGTACGAGTTCAGTACCTGGTGTAAACCCACAGTTATGAGAAACTCTTTGTATCATGTAAATCTTTTTCCTGAATCCCAAAAACCTATTTGACATTTTGAAATCCATTTATTCTCTTGCTATGTCATCCATTATTCCTTGTACTGCTCAGCAGGCTTATCTGCTTGAAATGTGCAATGTGAAGCAGAAGACTTTCTGCTAGTTAATTTGGATGCAGAATTTTTTTTTTTGATGACAGTGGTGTCTGGACCAGCTTTCGCGCTCCTCGACTAATTCTACAGGATACCTGCCACCTCCCACCAGCAACATGTCTTTTGAATCTAAATGGCCTTTAGTGGCCCATTTGCTGTGCAATCTTTATGTATATTATCAAATGTCAATGTCGAGACATTTTGTTTTTGTGTTAGCAGGCATTTTAAGGCTTCTAATTTGGTTATCTTTTCGTGTTTCAGTTATTGATGATGCCTTGTGTGAAAAAAGGCTATGGGACATGAAATACAAGGGAGTTCAAAATTTCTACATGTGTGAACTACGGAAAGATTTCACAATTGATGCAACTTTCAAGGGAAACTTGTCCCGTTTTCTCAATCATAGCTGTGATCCTAATTGCAAATTGGAAAAATGGTTAGTTAACTTCTTCAAATAGCATTTCCTTGTTTCAGATTGTTTGGACTGTTCTTTAAGATCAGATATTAGTGATTTTTGCTTCGATGTGTTTTAACATATTCCTGTGACATCTTTCCCGGATCAGACTAGAGCTGTTCCATAACACTGGTCTAAGCCTAGTTCACATCAACTTGAATATTAAAAGGATATATTCAAACACTTACATCTCAGACTTGACTTTTTTTGAAGTTACATGACCATAGTCCTAACCCACATTGAAGAATAGTACATAGATTTCATTTATGATGTCAAAGTAACATACATTTATACACTCTTCTTATTTTTGTTCAATTTTGAGGTATTATTCCTTTTTATTTGAATGTTACAACAACAACATGCCCAATGTAGTCCCACACAATGGGGTCTGGGAGGGTAGCGTGTACGCAAATCTTACCTCTACCTCAGAGGTGAGGTAGAGAGGTTGTTTCCGATAGATCCCTGTCTCAAGACATAAACAGTCTAGGAAAAGACATAATGAAAGTACAATAGACAATAGATAGTATCAAAAACAACAAGCAGTAACAGAATAGTACTACAACAAAATAATACTACAAACAAACTACACGCAATAATAGATAGTCACAGAAATCAAAAAACAAGAAACTACTAGAGTAGTCCTATGACTACTAGTAAGGGCAACAAGACAAATCACTCCTATCTAGTACTCCCTCTGTCCCAATTTATATGACTTATTTTCCTTTATAGTCAGTCCCAAAAAAATGACACATTTCTATATTAAGTTGCAATTTAACTTTAAAATGTTCATTTTACCCTTAATGAAATGATTTATAACCACACAAATTTCTATCATTCATTTTAGACCGCAAGTTTTAAAAGTCTTCTTTTCTTTCTTAAACTCCGTGCTGAGTCAAACTATTAAAAGTCTTCTTTTCTTACTTAAACTCCGTGCTAAGTCAAACTAGCTTACATAAAATGGGACGGAGGGAGGAGTATGGATGCATTCTTACCACTAACCTTCTACCTTAATTTGTATCCTCCACCCTAATTTGAATGCTAGAGGAAATTATATAAATGTTGTTTATTCTACCCTGTCACACCGACTTCCTACTAGAAGAAGAGTTGATATTAGACGAGATACCAGAAATAACAGTCAGTCAAATCCCAGGACACATAAAATCATGAATATGGCACAACTTCAGCTGACTGATCATTATTCATGACCTTAGATAGGAAGGTATGAAGGTCGATGATTAGGGTAGAAAGTTAGTAGGTAGCTGAGTGTTGCATTTTGTGTGGGAGAGGGAGTGGGCTAGCCTCCCCCTCTCTTATCATTTAGTATTATCATTAGTTATTGCATAGTTTCTTATTCTTCGATGTGTATTGCTAGTTGCTGCATTTGTTTTGTATCTTTGCTACTTTGTTGTCTCTTTTCTTACAATCCTGTTGGATACTTCCCTTTTGAGCGGAGTGTCTTTCGAAAAGAGCCTCTCTACATTACAAAGGTAAGGTCTGCGTACATCCTACCCTCCCCAGACCCCACTTGTGGGACTACACTGGGTATGTTACTGTTGTATTGTATATTCTATGGGCACCGAAGCTCTGTTGGTTAGTTGAAATTGTTGATAAGCTTAACTTTTGAGTTGCCCTCATTCGTTATTGCTCAATTCTATCAAGTCTTCTCGCAGTATCTAACATCCATTATTGTTTAGGAATTGATTAACGAACAGATATACCTGTAGAATGCCATGGCTTTTATTTTTCCTGTATAGTTAGTTCCCTACGTATTCATTTCTTCTCTCCTTTTTCTGATAATCACATATTTGTCATATTTCTTAGTTGCAAGTGTTGAAGTCCAATATATTTGGTTCTTCCTTTATGCTCATTGTGTGCCTTGATCAATGCTGTAATGGTTTACTTTTATTACCTATTAAAGGCAGGTTGAAGGTGAGACTCGAATTGGTGTCTTTGCTGCTCGATTCATTGAAGTAGGAGAACCTCTGACCTATGATTACAGGTATGCTCCTTTGTGTTGCTACCTCAATAACTGCTTATTATGCGGTAAAGCTGTTTGGGTTCTTGTGTTCTTTTCTATTTAACCTTTGGTTATAACTTCAAGGTATGTCAGTAGTATGTCTGTTAAGTTTTTAACCTTTTGTGGTTGGTTATACATTATAACTGATATAATATAAGATTGATTGGTATGAGACAAGAAGAAGCCTCCTTCTCATCTGACTTTGGTGTCTAGGAAAGAAGACAAAATTACGTTCTATTACATCTTTGAGTATTTGGCCATATTGTTTTCAGTGATATGTGGAATGTTTGTATGATTTCATAGGGGATGCTTCCAGTAATGTTATTTTGTTTGATGTACCTTTTTGTTTCCACCAAAGATGTGGTAATAGCTGCTTGTGGTCCTCAAAAATAGTACATCAGGCAGAAGATATCGTGTTAAGAACATAAAATTTTAAAATCTCCATTACTAAAAATAGTTTATTCCCTATATAAGATGTATAAACCAAATGGTGAAGTGATATTTAAATCATTTAAGAAAGTCACAGTGGTTAAATGGGCTCTTGGGGAACTTCATGTAGGAGGCTGTTAACTTCAAATCTGCCCACAAAATATAATTTCAGATATGCTGTTTGCGATGATTTTGATTCTAAGCCTGATAGAGGTCTTTGACTAATAATGCACTCTGGAGTGGAAATACAACAATTTTTTTGACAACCAAAGCTAAAGAGAGCAATGGGGATAGATCCCTTGAACTCTGGGGGTAAAAGGCTCACAGAGACTGCTGCACCAGACAGTCCACTTAATGGAATCCAATAATAACCAATAGGATAGAAAGATATGGCAGAATAAAGAAATCACTTTGATGTAAATGGAAAGATTGAAGTTCTTGATGAGAAAACTCGACGCTAGTTGTTATCGTAGCCATGGAAAGCATCATAGTTTCTAATAGCTGTTGAATTTCCATACGAGGAATAGTCTACAAAATATATATACCGAGCTTTCACATGCATTCTTTTTGTAAAGTGTTGCTTTGACATGGACAAGAATAAGGAGAAGTCTTTGAAGCTTAATGCACTAAACAATGGAAGGCTCTAAAGCTTAAAATTTTACAGTTCAGTCTCAGGCACCAATTGATATACAGCCAGAGCTCCCTACAGCAACATTTACTATAATAACCAAGTTTTCTTTGGAACCGATTTTCATTTTATGTTATTTTATGAGTTCTTTATTCCAACATTTTGCTTTAGTAGCTAAAAAGTATCCGGACAAACGTCTCTGTTGTAGAGAGATTTGACTATACGTGTCTTCTGATAATTGAAGCATTAGACTTTATGTCATATGCAACAACTGCAACTACCACGTCTAGTTTCCAAACAAATTGAGATCGGCTATATGAATCCTTGCTAATCACGTTTCTTAGTTTTAAATTCATCTTAGGCCAAAATAGCTTAGTACTATGACCTTCAGTTTTGCTTGCTGAATCTGCTTTGCTTTTGTATGCAGATTTGTTCTGTTTGGTTCAGAAGTGAAGTGCCATTGTGGAGCTTCGAATTGTCAAGGATATCTTGGCAGTAAAAAGAAAATCACAAGTAAACTGGACATCAGCTGGGGTTCGAAACGCAAGAGAACATCTACTTCTTGCCTCACCATCATTAAATCGAATTCATGTTAGACTATTATTATTTTATTCGATCATTTTAGTATTATCGCGTTTTCTACAAAAAAAATAATACAATAAACCAAAAAGAAAACCATTGCCAAAAGGAGAGGGAAAAAAGGAACAGAAAGATTGTTGTTACAAGCATTGTTGTTTCACTTTTATTCTGAAAAATATGACAGAATCCTTACATTATAAAGATTAAGTTCTTTTCATTTTATTGCTTCTTTCAATTCTAGTTGGATATGCATGATTTGTTCAGTGCCTTCTTTTTCTTTCGAGACGAGTGTTTTTCGAAAACAATCTTTCTACCTTCACGATGTAAGGATAAAACTACTATCTATCCTCTCCAAATCCCCCACTTGTTGGGTGTAATACACTTGGTATGCTGTTGTTGAGTATAATGTTGAGCTTCTATTTCTTCTTAAACAGTTGTATTTAATGAATTTCTCGGTATAATTATAGGGTATGTATAAAAGTCATTGGGTTTTCAGAGACTTCCATCCTATCCCTTAATAACATTTAGGGAGAAAAAACGACAACAACAAATAATATGATAATTGTTGTTTTAGAGCCTAAGATATTATTATGAAAATAAAACTCGAAAGCATTTTTAACATGTCATCAAATGTGTGTATTATTTGAATAATAATAACTTCATCACAATCAAATAAATGTTTAATCTTAAATTACTCAATTACTACATTCAATAATTTGGAAGGTACACTTAATCAACTAAACATAGTAAAAATAGTTAGCATTATTCTATATAAAGGAATTTTTTTTGTAAATTCATTGTATCAGACAATTTAAAAAATATTAAGGGGGGAATATATGATCTGTACATGACTCACTTAAAAAGCAAAAAATGGAAATATTCTTGTATAAAGTTCCCTTATATGCATAGCTGACGAAAGATGATATGTATCAAATATAATTAATCGAAGATCACGTAAATTGAATTAGAGAAAAATAACGTATATATGTTGTAATTAGTTGAGCTATATCGACATCACAATTATTATGCAAATTTATTTGTATATCTCATTTCACACAGAAATTTGAGTCCACCACACACACACACAATGCCGATAGATACTTCCGCTAAGATCTTCGTCGCCGGTCACCGTGGACTCGTCGGATCCGCCGTGGTTCGGAAACTTTACCAATTAGGCTGCACAAATCTCCTCCTCCGTACACATTCCGATCTCGATCTCACTAACCAATCCGCCGTCGAATCCTTCTTCGCCGACGAGAAACCTCAATACGTCATCCTCGCCGCCGCGAAGGTCGGCGGCATACACGCAAACAATACTTACCCAGCTGATTTCATCACTATAAATCTTCAAATCCAAACAAACGTCATCGTTTCATCCTTCAATCACAAAGTTCAGAAGCTTCTGTTCCTTGGTTCTTCATGTATTTACCCTAAATTTGCTCCTCAACCAATTCCCGAAAATGCACTTTTAACTGCCCCTTTGGAACCTACAAATGAATGGTATGCAATTGCGAAAATTGCTGGTATTAAAATGTGTCAAGCTTATAGATTGCAGCATAACTTTGATGCAATTTCAGCAATGCCCACGAATTTATATGGTACGAATGACAATTTCCATCCTGAGAATTCTCATGTTTTGCCTGCTTTGTTACGTAGATTTCATGAAGCAAAAGTTAACAATCTTGATAAAGTTGTTGTGTGGGGAACTGGTTCTCCTTTAAGGGAATTTTTACATGTCGATGATTTAGCCGATGCAGTAGTGTTTTTGTTGGAGAATTATAGTGATTTAGAACATGTTAATGTGGGGAGTGGAAAGGAAGTGAGTATAAAGGAGCTAGCTGAATTGGTGAAGGAAGTTGTGGGGTTTAAAGGAGAGTTGGTTTGGGATTCGACTAAGCCGGATGGGACACCAAGGAAGCTTATGGATACTTCAAAGCTTGTTGGATTAGGTTGGACGCCAAAGATTTCGCTCCGGGATGGTCTTGTTGATACCTACAAATGGTACTTGGAGAATTATGGCAAGCAATAGTTCAGGTGATTATTGAATGTTTACAAGATATGAGATTGTTATTTTTGTTTGTCAGATTGTTGAAAGATTATAATAAGCTTAATTGAAGTATTGGTTCTCTGTTGTACTGATTATGTACTATGTTTATGTTAATTATTTTTGCCACAGATCCAATTTATATTCGATCTGCCATTCTCAAGAATTCATGTTCAATATTAAGCTTAATTGAATTATTGATTCTCTGTTGTACTGATTTTGTACTATGTTTATGTTAATTATGTTTGCCACAGATCCAATTTATATTCGATCTGCCATTCTCAAGAATTCATGTTCAATATTAAGCTTAATTGAATTATTGATTCTCTGTTGTACTGATTTTGTACTATGTTTATGTTAATTATGTTTGCCACAGATCCAATTTATATTCGATCTGCCATTCTCAAGAATTCATGTTCAATATTGCAAGAGTTCATTGTGAAATATTTAAAAACACGGATCAGTTTGTATTGAGCTTTGTTGTCCGAACACGACCTTACTTTCTGGTTGGTGATAAACTAGTTGACAATGGTAAATAAGGTTCAAAGGGAGGACCTTTTTTCATCTTGGTAAAATGGAGTAGCTATTTAACAAAATAGGAGTTTTCTTTTTTTTTGAGGATAGTAACAAAATAGGAGTTTCTTTTGACCATTTATAAGGAACCCATCTCAATATAGAAATATTAGCTTTTTCCTTGTCCCTAAATATAATGTTTTGAATCTTCAAATGGGAATTTCATTCATTTAGAAAGAGCTTATGGTACTCCTTTTATGTTTTTCTTTATTTATATAATCGTGGTGTCTGGGCCATCACAACACCTTGACTAATTCCACATGGTACTTGCTACCTCCCACTTACCACATACTCCCTTCTGTTAGTCTTTGTAAGTCCTGGAATTCAACATGTTATGTGCACTCATGTGTATTACAGTGAGAAAAAAAATATCCGCTTCCATATAATTTGTCACTTTTGTGCTGAAAGAAAATGATATGGAGGAACCATAAAAAATTCTTTGACATTGACACATGAAGCTTCCAGTAGTTTAGCTCTTGGGAATGTGGGGTTGCAAGCAATACCTGTAAATGGAGTGAGGGGTTTCTATTTGAGTCTAAAATCACAGCTGATGTCATAACTTTAATTTCTATTCTGATAGCCATGTTTTCCTTATGTGATAATGTCGTAGCGTAACTCCAGGAATTTTGGAAGCTGAACATGCTCCAAAGATGACTAACGCTTTCAGCTTTGATTATTCGATGCTGAATGACACAGTTCCTCGCTAAATAAAAATGAAGCTTCAATACAACCAAGAAAAGAGATAGATCACTTTGGCCAAATGCCAATCCTCCTAGTTGAAAGAGAAAAACAGTAGAGACATGCGCAAAACAAAAAATCACTCCTAATTACCAGTTAAGTGAAAGGAGCCCACTTACCCAGTCCGCTTTCCCCCCATTGCTAGGAGCTTCGCCCTCTTGACTTGATATGTCAAGAAAACTACAACTGCTAGTGGATCACCTCTTGCTTAAGAAGGCCGCCATATCATATATATGATAAAAGAGAGACTGTTTTTAGCTTCTTTTTTTGCCTTTTCTGGGGGGTCTAATTTGAGATGTATAACGTACCGATCTTTCCTATGAGATAACTGAGAGCTACACTAATAACAGTAGAAACTTTACTTTTGTAGCCTGTTCACCCGGAACTTAAAAATTTACTACAACCTAAATGTTATGTTAGATACTTACTAAAGAATCACCATCATAAAATGCTATAGTTTCTTAATGCTTTTTGTTCATCAATAATATCTGACCTTCCTCAAAAGAAAAGAAGAAGAATAAGGTTTATAGAAAAAAAAAACTATTATCATAAGAAGTTTAGTAGTTGTGCTGGGAGGTATACTGTGCTTAGGTTAAATCAGAACAGACGATTGCATGCAACTTCCAGCATATTGATTGCCGGGCCTAGACTTGTTATGTTTGGTTCTGCTCTGCCAAAGCCCAAAGGTTCCTACTAGCCGGTCTGCAGGGAGCTTATATGCTGTTGTGTATATGCTGCAGTCTTAACTCCGCAATCATTTTCTGAAATTTGTACGTTAACGCTTGTTTTGGCTCTTAATGTTACTTGAGGACATGAAACATAACCTTTTCTGCAGAAAGATCATAATTATGAATAGGACACCTGATTCATTTATGAACATCTTTATATATCTGTTCAGTTCTTTCAAATGGACGTATTCCAAGTATATCTGCTGGTCCCACAAGGTTTCTTGAACAAGAGTAGGCTATACTTCTAAGGAACACCAACTTCTGTGGTGTTCGCTTCAACTAAAATTGTCCTCTCCAATGTCTGTAGACTTGCTGTTTTTTAGGGCAATATCAATATGAAGAAGGCTGGGATGTAACAATTTCAATTTGTGATAGATAAATATCCAAATTATTCATTTTACGTCTAGATACTTTCTTATAATATATAAACCCAAAACACGAGAAGCCTATGGATATTGATAAAATGGGAGAAAATGCGGAATTCAATTTGTCATGTGTACACATGTGCATTATAGGGAGAAAATAGCCTCTCTGAATCATTATATGTCACTGTTGTGCAGACAGAAAACGAAAAAGGAAACCACGAAAAATTCTTTGACATGACACAGGAAGCTTCCAGAAATATGGCTTGGATGTGGGGTACAAGCAATGCTTCTTGATTCATCATTTTAGTTCCTGCCTGATAACATTTCTTTCCTATGAATTAACTTGCTGATACTTGCTCAAAACTTTGTCGCTGATCACTTGTAACTTAACAGTAACTCTAATTTTAATGACATGTTATAATTATGTTAATTTGAATAGACAATTGCATGCCATTTTCAGTAGATTATATGCTGGGCGAGGACATTTTATTATTTGGTAGAGTTCTGCCTGGTTGGTAGTCTTCCTTGAGCCGAGGGTCTATCTGAAACAACCTCTCTACCTCCCAAGGTAAGGGGTAAGATCTGCGTACACACTACTAGTGGTATTGCACTGGCCACTGGATATGTTGTTGTTCTGCCTAATTGGTGGTCCTGCTAGTGTGAGTGAGCTTATATGCTGTTTCTGAATCTTAATGTGACTAAGAAGGAAAAAATGAAGTATTGCACTATAATTGGACCATCACCCTCACCCCCACGCCCACCGTGGGGTTCAGTTCAATTGGCAAAGATTGAGGGACCTGTGTCTTAGGTTACAAGTCGAGCCCCATGCCAGGTGAACTAACTCCACTATTTAAGTGGAGAAGAGTAGAGGGACGGCCCCATCATGCTTGAGGTTTGAAAGTTGCGGCCTTGCGGTTAGCTCAAACAGGTCCTAAAGGTGGACTCTAGATGGATTTCTCGGTATAACTAAAGAAAAAGATGGTGAACTGTGATTCTTTTTCCACCCTAGCTCCCCTCCCCCATCTTGATGGGGCGAGACTATAGAATTGAACCATTGAAGCCTGTTGAGTTCATATGGTTATTGGAATATTGATTGAATAGGCCACTAAAAACTGGTATTTCTGGTTTGTCCTGTTCATTTCACTTTCACCATACACACAAGAAGCTGCCAAAGGATGAGTATCGATCGAGCATGGTTTTCTTTGAAATTGATTTCCTTGAGATTTCATGTTTATGACTTGGTGGCTAGTAAACTTCCTTATTTCCATTTTATCTTGCTGTTTCCAGTATTGAATGTGACGATGCTCGTGTGCTTAAATCTTTGTGCTTCATATCTTTGCTATAGACAAGATTGTTGAAAGCAGAATTTGTTAAAGTATGTACGATTTTCAGTTATAACTTATAACTTAGTTTGAAAGCAAATTCATGACTTGTTTAAGGCAAGTGCAACTTTGATTTGCTACCCTTGAGCCGAGGTCTTTTAGAAACAACTTATCTACCTCGATGAGGTAGGGGTAAGTTTGTGTACACTCTACCTTCCCCCTCTCCCCATACCCCACTTGTAGGATGTCACTTGGTATGCTGTTGCTGTTTAAGGCAAGTCCAAGTGTGCAAATAGCATAGCATAAATGCTGCGGATTTATTAACTATGATGGTATGACTTTTGTTCGTATTTTCAAGGTTATATTGAAGTTGCTAAATGCCAAAGGAGAGGTAGAACTATAAAATGCGGTTTACCTCTCTTGAGTGGTTTGCTGACTATTAGACTAGGGCAGGATTTATCCGATGCACACCCAAAGGATATCCATTTACAATAGATATTTGGTTAGTCTAAAATAAGAACAATCTACAAAAATTGATAAATGAAGATGTAACACAAGTATAAGTAGAAACATAGGATGGTTGGGTTGAGAACCATGAAGTCTTAGATTTAAGTACCTGCGGAGGAAAGATAATACTACTCGAGGCTTTGACAGATAGAATTATCCAGTACTTGTGTTGGTCAGAATAAGTACTAGAAAAATTATTATGTGATGGATGTTATCTAAAACTACTTTATTTTTGCATTTTTCTCTATGAAGAGAACCAAGTAAATAAATAAAATGAAAATCATAAACTACAAAATAAATAGGAAATCTCTCTTTACCATCTCTTTAAGCTTGTACTTCTTTTCTTTATTTTGCTGTTTTTTGTGTTTTCTTTTTATTTTTGAGATTAATTTTGTGTTTTCTTTTTATATAATAAAAAAATTGGCAATATGACAGAATGAGTACAAATTAATTCTGTTGAATGAGTACAAAGGCAAATTTCATTAGATATCTGCAACAATATTCTTTTGGTTTCCTAATATATTTATTTATTTATTTATTTTTGAGAAAGATTTTTTTTTAATTCTGCAAAATGAGTACTAAATAAATTTTGATGGAAGAACTCAAAACAGAAACTTCAATATTATTAATTCTTGAAATTGGAGTAGTTGTTGAGTTACTGAAAATTCGGAGATATATTTGTCTTTTTTCCCAACTTTTAATATCACCGAAGACATTATTTTCTTTAATACCTAAAATGATCTTACGAATCTAAAAATCTCAAAATAGAACATATTTTTTTCTGAAACAACTTCTCTATCTCTTTGAAGTAGGGATAAGGTTTATGTACACCTACTTATTTTAGACCCTATCTGATGGATTATATAATATAACAGTCCTTACTTTGTATTATATTAGTCAAGTGCTAGTGTTCTACGATAAATATAATAAGACTCAAATTTGAAATCTCTAATTAATAACGAAGAGATCGTGTTCATTCCTCCGCCACTCTTGATGGTATATTATCATTCATCAATTATTTGATGATGTTGAAACTATTTTGACATGTGAACCATAGTAATTATGGCCTAGTGCAAGTTGTGGTTTGAAACTTGAGTGGACATTCTCATTGTGATGATTAATCTCTAATTGGCAAAAAAAAATATCATATTTCTAGGTGTTGACCTACAAAAGTTCCCAATGACCTAATTATGAAAATAAATAAATAAATAAATATATATATATATATAAAGAATATTGTTGCAGATATCTAATGAAATTTGCCTTTGTACTCATTCAACAGAATTAATTTGTACTCATTCTGTCATATTGCCAATTTTTTTATTATATAAAAAGAAAACACAAAATTAATCTCAAAAATAAAAAGAAAACACAAAAAACAGCAAAATAAAGAAAAGAAGTACAAGCTTAAAGAGATGGTAAAGAGAGATTTCCTATTTATTTTGTAGTTTATGATTTTCATTTTATTTATTTACTTGGTTCTCTTCATAGAGAAAAATGCAAAAATAAAGTAGTTTTAGATAACATCCATCACATAATAATTTTTCTAGTACTTATTCTGACCAACACAAGTACTGGATAATTCTATCTGTCAAAGCCTCGAGTAGTATTATCTTTCCTCCGCAGGTACTTAAATCTAAGACTTCATGGTTCTCAACCCAACCATCCTATGTTTCTACTTATACTTGTGTTACATCTTCATTTATCAATTTTTGTAGATTGTTCTTATTTTAGACTAACCAAATATCTATTGTAAATGGATATCCTTTGGGTGTGCATCGGATAAATCCTGCCCTAGTCTAATAGTCAGCAAACCACTCAAGAGAGGTAAACCGCATTTTATAGTTCTACCTCTCCCGACTAGGGTATAAGAAGAATAATATATATGCATTACTTTGTTAGAGAGGTTATTTTTGATAAACTCTCAACGTGACGATGTATTATCAAAATATGCTAAAGAAAAAATTATCAGTATAATAGCAAGATAGACACAACCAGTAAAATAATGTAGGTAATAAGACAAGAAAAAATAATGATACATTTAAATAATATAGAAAGACAAAGAGAGAAAGAAGTGATTATTTTACCAAAGGTTTCTAATCTACGAATCGTGAAATAACCATTGTATTTATCGATAGATGGCATCAATAAATAATTAAAATGTTGCATACAATTATGTTATTTCTGAATGAATTCCTTTTATCCCATAGTATTCTCATTTAACCTCGAATGAGTTACTTAATAACAAGTTTAAACATTTTTTTTCGCCCATTATTTCTTTTTAATCATTGGAATTTCAAGATTTTAGAGTCTAGAATTTACAAAAAAAATATTTATTATATTGTCACATTTTATTACTATTGCTATATTTTTTAGAGGTAATTGCAATGGATTTTTATTATTCTTTTTTTACAAATTTCAAAAAAAGAAAAAAAGATGCAGATTTAGTTAAATCTTAGCCAGAAAATGGGACCCAAAAATAAAAAAAAGAGAGGATAATACAGTGTAAGATATTTTATTTTATTTTAAATGTTCAGTCTGCAAATTTGGAAGTTTATTGAGCAATAATTTATTTTTATTGTTAAAAACAATTTTACAATTTTACATTCAGGTGGAAATATTTTGGTTTATATATCCACAATAAATAAAATTCTGGCCTGTCTTATACTGACAAACAAGGACGGTAAATAGTTCATATTTACTCCTCAATTATATGAAAAATCATTTTTATCTCCGTTCACGCAGGGTCTAGAAAAGAGTCGCACCCAAATTTTTCCTAACAGAAATATGAGGACTGATTTCATGACTTGAACCTGTGATCTATAGGACACACAGAGACGATGTTACCATTGATCCGTTAAATATCTATATATCTGATTACACTACTAGAACCTGATGTCACATAAAACAACATTACTATTGAATCCGTCTCTGCCTCCCACCCCTCTTTTTAATTGTCCGCTCATAACATGGTGAAAGTGTTTGACTATAACTCGATGCGCTGCTTCAAAGACTCAATATGAAAGACACTAAATTACTCTTTTGGTCTAGTTAACGAAACTAATAAACCACGTGAGCTGGTTAAATACGTGGGACGGAGGGCTCATATGTATGGATCCAAAACAACCACAGGGTGTTTGAGAGTGAAAAACAAAACTCAGAAATACAAAATATTTCAAAGCACTAGATATAAAATTTGTAAGTTTCAGAAAAAACAAAAGTCACCTAAAATTATATTTCAAAGATCACAATAGGTCCAAAACTATAATTCAAGATCACAATAGGTCCAAAATATGATCCATTTCATGGAAAATTCTCACTCAATTTAGGGCCCCATAAAAATACAAACCAAAAAATCTCTCCCAAAATTCACGTGAAGAGAAGAAAACAAAATGCCAAATTTTAAACAAAAAAAATAAACATATCAATTTTGACCAAAAAAAAAAAGAAGAATAAAATGCAATATATGGATATGATATGATGATTTAAACTACTAAAAATCTTTTTTCCAAAAAAAATAATAATCTTTATACTTTTATTACTAATTTCTATATTATACTTTCTCCGTTTTATTTTATGTAAATAAAAAACATCATTTAATCAAATAGAATTGATCAACATCTAATATTTACATCAAATTACGTTAATTTATCACAACTAATTCAAATAATATGTATTGACTAACTATCTTTAGTAATACAACATATATTTAAAAATACATATCATATATTTATTGAATCGATATATACACATTCAATACCAATAAATTTTTACCTAAATTTCTACTACTATATATATTGTCCTATTCTAGCAAATGCAAACCTAGTAATTTCACTACAGCCTACTAGCTTTTGTTATGTCATCATCTCACTGTTTAACTACCCCACATCCAAGATCCAAATTTCAAAACTAAAAAACAATTAACTATTCAACATAAAAATTGATGTTTTAAATTCCCTTTTTATACATAGAAACAAATAATTCAAATATATTTTCGTCCTAATTTATGTCACATTTCAAATTTTGAGAATCAAATGAACGTCTCTTTGATATCGATCTTTCCATACAATAAGAATAACAATATATTCAGTATAATAGCACTAGTAGAATTTAAAAAGAGTAGAATATAATGTTATTCTTAGTATTGAAAAAGATAAATAGTCTGTTTTAGATAAACACTAAACTCAAATAAAACATAACAATTATAGTCATATTATTTAGCAACCAAATCAAGTAATAATATGCATAAATCCTATATAATTGTATTTTTTTTTTCTTCTTCCAAAAGATAATACTAAAATACAATTAATTCCAAATTTTCTACAACAAAAATAACATAAAAAAAAACCAAAATTAATTGTAGAAAAATAAAATGAAAATCAAGATCAAAATGATATACAAAAGTACCATTTTCAGAGAGAAAAGATTGAGCCGTCCCCGCCAATATCACCACTGTCCACCGCCGCAAATCACCACCGTCCACCGCCGTCAATCCACCGGAAAATCAAGAACTGATGAAAACACTGCCGGAAAAATCCATTTCAAGCAGAAAAAATCCAACTTTGAAATCCACAAAGTAAATACTTTCTGCATTTGCATTTCTGACATCTTCTTGAAATCTACAGAACCAAAATCAACAAGAACCTTCATTGCACACCAACTGTTTGATAATTTTCCACCAAATTTTTTTCAGCACCAAAATAAGTCCTACAAAAAAAAAAGATGAGATTTTTAAAGAATCCCATTTACAAAAAAAATAAAAAGGTGTTTGATTTTGTCTTTTTGGTGCATTTTTTGGGGTGTCACATGAACCAAGAAAGGTGAAAAACATGGGGCTGATAAATGGGTGTGTAGGTACTATCATTACTGTGATACGTTGCTCAGACTCTTCAAAAATATTATTAGAAAAGTGTCTAATCCTTCAAAAGTAGGGTGCGATAACATTTTTGAAAAGTTCGAACAATTTATATAATACTACTATATGTCATATTGTTTTATTTTCTAACTAATTCAGATTCATGTTGATAAAAAGATTATAGCTTTAGCACTTCCTACTAAATAAAAAGGTCAATTATGAGAGTTTTAGTACTCCTTACCAAAGAACATCTCATGATTCGAACTCGAGACTTCTCCATTACCATTCCACTACACACCATTACATGAAACACTTAGTGGCTCCTACCCCCCAAAAAAAAAAAAGTTCCATCTCAAGATTCAAATCCGAGACTTTACGTCAAGAATGAAGAGATCTTTACTTCATTTCAAGATTTGAACTCCAGACTTTTTATCAAGAATGAAGAGACCTTTACCCTTCCTCAACACCCTTTTAGTGAAACTTCTTTGTTTGTTTTGTTTTCTTCACAACCTTTATGATAAAAAGAGGATGTTTGATGAGCAAAGTTGTCCTATCCTTAAAATCATGTGTTGGTAGTACTTACTACTAAGTCTATGAGGGAATTAGGTGTGATAGGAAGAGAGAAAGAAGAGGGGAAAAAGAAGGTTAAGGAGACAATTTAAGGACATTGAAAGAGAAATCCTTTGTGCCTTGTAAGTTTGTATATGTCTATTCCCAACACAGTGTGACCATCTGTCTTATTAAACAAACATAATGAAGCCAATAGTGTTAGCTTTGTGTTATGTTATTTGGGCATGGGCTTGACATTGATTGACACTAATAAAACCCCACACCTCTTTAGTTCAACAAGTAAGCTAAACAAGATTTGAGATCGTGGATTCTGAAGTTGAAATTTGAAAATTTGAGTTTTTTTTGAAATTGTGTTTGGACGTTTTGGAAAAGGATGGAAGTTTTGTAAGTGGAAGTCTGATTAGATATTCAAAATCTGATCAAATTTCATGGCGAAACAAATATTTAGAGTTAATTTTTTAAAATCTACTCCAGAAATATGTGACCAAACGGGAGCTTGAGACTATTTCATTTCTAAATCTTTCAATTTTATAGATGTTTTTTCAGATGATTCTGGTGTTCGTGTTACCTTACTTGTACCTCAATTATTTCATTTCGTTTTTGTTATTTCACTCATCGGTGCATGTTAACTATGTCCATCAAATTAGGTAGATACACCCCCCCCCCACCATCCTCTCCCCAAGACTTAGGGCCCATTTGGATTGGCTTAAAAAAAGTAGTTTTTAAATCAAAAATAAAAGTCAAATTGAAATGACTTTTAAGTCAAAAAATAAAAAGTAATGGGGAGACCTACGTTTGGTTTTTGACTTATTTTAAGTCATTCTTGACCTTGCCAAACACTTCTCAACTTATTTTAAGTTATTTTTTATATTTGTCAAACACTTTCAGAAATAAAAAACTGACTTAAAAGTAAGTTTGACCAACTTTTAAGTCAATCCAAACACCCTCTTAGCTCAATTGACAAAGGTTAATATATTTGAGGCTTAGGTCACAAGTTGAGTTATATGTCGAACGAACTTTGTCTAGTATTTAAGTAGGGAGGGATAGAAAAGGCGAGGTCATTATTTACCAGTTTTCCAAGTTTAAGTTGACCCTTAGGATAGACTTCAAACGGATTTCTTAAATGGTTGAATATGATTGGTTATTCTGAATATTTTACTTAGACACTTCAGCTAAAAATTCGACCTATTAAGCTCTTAAATTGTACTCAAAATGTATCAATTGACCTTCCAACACTCCCCTCAAAAGATATTTGAGTGAACACTATATTAGTCATTTGTTATATGTTTATACTAAATCAAAAGATACATAATATATATTTATTTGAATATAAATATATCACTCAACTCATAATTAAGTTTTCATCTCATTTAATCATATGATAAATTTAATATAAATACCTACTACAAATAAAATTTTCATTCCTCCCCCCCCCCCCCCCCCACCCCTCAAGACAAACACCCTTGGGTCAATTTCCCAATTTTTTCACTTCACACCTTACATTATATTGCCTCAAAAGTCCAGTTCCCAATTTATCTAGATTTGCACAAGCAATCTCTGTCTTATTTTCTTTCCTTTATTTAGCCTTCATTTATTACTAATTTCCCTTTCTATCCTCCCTAGATACTGATGCACATTACACATTCAAGAAAAGAGGTTCAACCAAAAAAAGAAAGAAATTAAGATGAAGCTGTAAACACTTTTTCATTATAATTAGAGGTTTCACGTTTGTATTAAGAATATATAGTTGCAGTTGTCAAAGAGCATTTTACCTTTCAAATGTGAAAATTTCCAACGTTTTTAGTCTGAATTTAGTGAAGCCTTAATAAAGATGTCAAAGACCAGACGAGAAATAAATAAATAAAAGGGAGGTTCAAAGTTTATTTATTTTTTATAAAAATAAGTCATTTTTTTCAATATGTTAACACTAATTCAAAATGTATATATATATATATATATATATATATTGCATCTTTTTATATATATATATATATATATATATATTGCAGCTTTTGAGTAGTGTATATTATATTTATTATAGTACAAGTTTTTTTAATGAGAGATGACCTGACTACTGACTAAAAGGGCATCAATTTCAAGAAAATTTCAAAAAATAAATAAATAATTATATTATATATTGTGATAATTTTGTTTATTTGCTATTATTGTCTTTATTTTTCTTTATTTCATGCTTTGTTTTATGCCTTCTAGAATCAAAGATCTATGAGAAATAAATTCAGATCTCATAAATATAGAAATATGATCGGCATACATTCTATCTTTTCTATACTTTACTTATAAAATTAAATAAAATATGTCATTATTATTATTATTAATTTTTATTATTTAATTATTTTTTTATATTCTTTATTTATGTTTCTCGAGACCATCACCAAAGCAAAATCCAAGAATTTGTGGCCTAACAACATTCATTTGTTGGACTCAATAGGGGGAGCTAAACAAGAATGCTAATTAGCTACTTTTCCCAATAAACTTGGTTTTTGTTGACTCTTTTAGTCAAATATAATAAGTTTTGTGGGCCCAAAAGGTTTGAAAAAAATGGTCCCACTAAGTAACTTTTACATTTTTTTAAAAAAAAAAATAAATTTTTACTTAATATTATTTAATTATAAAAAAAAATTACATTATCAAAACAATTATGAGGGAGTAACAATTTATTAAAAAAAAGTGAAATTAGTATCTTGTGAAATAAGATAAAAGCAACTTCATTCATATAAAAATACATGAATAGTGTGAATTTTGTACACTATAAAAGCTAGGGCAGATATATTATTTATTATACTATTCAGTAGAATTTAATAGTTTTGGTTGAATTTTATATATTGAGATAAAAATAAAATACACAAATAATTATTTTATTAATAATATATCTAATATAATTCAGATAGTATGAACGCAAATCTCACCTCTAGTTTTGTAGGATAAATAGATTGTTTTAAATTCAATTGGTGAAACTCTAAGACATTATTATATTGATTCATCATATCCTTCAAATTTCAAACCCCATAATAACGATTATTTTATGAAATTTGAAACTCTGAATGACTATTTTACTATTATAAAGCTGAAAAGTGGCTAGTCGACTAAAAATATGTACATATAATATGATGCAAACTAATAGTATAAATGAGTAAGTTTTATAAAAAGCGATGGATTATCATGACATATAAACTTCAAATTTTGAATTCGGATCAAATTATTAGGTAATGAGTTAAAAGTTGATAGGTAAAAATAATGTAAGAAGAGGTACATGATTTTCCTACCCCATTTGCAATTACTAACATCTGCCAGAACAGTATTTACAACTGATGGCACATTTATTATGATGTGATTTTATTTACTGTATTTATTAGATTTCTGTTTCCATTAGGTCAAGGATTTAAAACTTGTCTCACTTAGGTCAAGTATTTTTCTAATAAATGTATTATAGGTGAAAATTTGAAATATCCAAGTTTGCTAGTACAAACACTAAAATATTTTTTTGTTTGTATATAGTTTAAATTAAACAAGATTTTGAAAAAAGGAATGTGTTACATCTTAGACAAATACCTACTATATCATACGGAGATAGAAAATGAAGAGTTTTATAAGATATAACACACGTTTACCTGGTATGCACACTTTCCAGATGGATGATGATGTATCTCCAAAACAAATTCGTGAGGCCTGTTGAGCCAAAGTGAACAATGTATATCATGAGCTTAAGTTGTGATCACACTTCATTCTAGAAATGTTCGAGCCCTTATTAGTTGCTAATAAAAATCCCTAGACGCAAAGAGTAGGTACGATCTAATTTTTTTAATAGAGGGAAAGCTGGTAAAAACTATAAAATGTGTATGCTACTCGCTCTCTCTCTCTATCAATTCATGAAGCTTAGGTAGGAGAAAAATGTAAATTATCAAACGAATTTATATCAGGCATAGTTCGTTAGGACAACTCATTAGTCATTAATTAATGGGAAAATTGTATATAATAGCAAACTATTAATTCAAATTAAATGCTATAAATATAGTTTGATTTAATTGTACATCATAGCAAATTGTTGCTATTTCACCTCTCTCCTGGTGAATCTCGCTTGCCACTCTCATTCTCTCCCTCGCCTCTCTTGTTTTTTATACAAACGCAAAGTGTATAAAGTGTGTTTGTGTTTGTATAAAGCGAGAGAAAATTGTATATATACATATATTTTCGTTCCCCTCTCTCCCCTCTCCCAGATCTCACTCGCCACTCTCCCAGATCTCGCTCACCACTCTCCCAGATCTCGCTCTCTCACTCACCTCTCTCACTTTATACAATTTATCTTTTTGTATATGTATACCAAAACA
>NW_006238973.1:960996-967905 GCF_000226075.1 Solanum tuberosum | reverse complement strand
ACTTTTTGTATATGTATACCAAAGCAGACTATATAACTGTTTTTTTTTTGTATATGTATAGCGAATTATACATATATATTTGCTATGGAGCGCAATTATGCAAACTTTGCTATAACATACAAATATGAATTTTGTGTTTGCTATATGTGAACTTAATTAATAGATAGATATAGATAAGTGTGAACAAACAAAAATATATATAGAAAAAAAAAATTAAAAACAGAGTTGGGATTTACTAAAATGAGGAAAACAACTATAGTTCTTTATCCAAGAAAACATTAAAAGGTAAAAAAAATTAAATGCTAACTAATTGCTAGATCAATAATGTACAAAAGAAAGGAAATAAATTAAATGCTAACCAATTCCTAGATCAATTCTTATGCACCAAAATGGAACTCTAAGAAAATGATTGAAGTAACTAATTACTTATGTTGCTCGATTTTTTTTTAAAAATGATGTCGCATTCAAAGATCTTTAAAAAATATATTTTAAAAAAGATTAATACATAGCTTTTAATATATTTTATGAAAAATCCGAACAACGTAAATGATTGTTAATACAATTATTATACACCAAAATGGAACTCAAGAAAATGATAGAATCCTAAAGACTATAAAGCAAAGAACCCCATATGGAGAAAGTTCAATATTTATCATAAATATAGACAAAAGAAGAACTAAATAAGTTAATATATATATATATATATATATATATATATATATGTATAAATATAAAAATATATGCACAGATATCAATCATTTTCAGAACAGATATTTTCTGAGATCAAACCCTACTTTTCCTGTATTTGTATCTGTCCCTTTTATCACTGCCATGTATAACATGGAGTGTTGCAAGTGAATTCAATTGAACTCTTATTTTTAGCATAAAAGAAGATTTTGAGTTTGAGTTTTTGAGAATAGATAATGAATTCGTTATATGTATGTATGGATGGATTCATACTATTAATCGATCGATGAATTCGTACTATCAAAGGATATGATCTAATTATTCTTAATTAAAAGTTTCGAGCTTGAGTTTTGAAAATGGAGAAATTTCTGATAGGGAGTATAAATATCCTCGTATATTGCTCTACGAGGTAACAAAAGGTCTTGAATTTGAGTTTATGAGTTTTGGATTAATTTTTTATACCTATTTTGTAAATCTCTTAATGTAAAAAACATAGTTTTTGGCCTAAGCTACAACAGTAGCGAAATCAGATTTTTTTTTTTTTGTTAATTCATATATATAGAATGATTTTTAATATAAAAAATATTTTTTTTAATGAAGAGTGTTTAACTAATCACCCTTCATTACGTGGCTACAACACTAGGTTGTGCCAAACCCATACCTTATACCTATACATCTAGCTCCGCCCCTACTATGCGACACAATTCCATATTTTTTTTATTCATATATATAATATAACAATTTTCGATGAAAGGTGTTCACATACTCATTCTTTATTATGTGTGGTTACACCACTAACTAGAAGCTATTAGGTACTGTTGAATCCATAATTATACATCAAGCTTCGAACTTAAAATATAACATGAATCTAAATTAGTCGATTCAGTATATTCTGAAGGTAGATAATTATACCAAAAACAAACACCAACACAACATGTATATATATATATATATATATATATATATATATATAAAAAAAAAGAGAAATGAAGAGTACCTTTCAAATTTCCATTAATAGAGGCAAAAAACTTGTGCATGGATCCATTAATACAAAACTTATTGTATGTTTGGAAACTAAGAAAAGAAATAGTACTAGTAGAAGGAGTATATATATATTTTGTATATAAAGAAGAAAAAAATTAATTAATTAAAAAAATGAAAGGAAAAATAATCAAAAGCAAAAGGGGTTGCATATCTTTAACACTTTACAATAGAATTGATTTTTTTTTCTTTTTCTTGAAAAATAAAATTGTGAAAGAGATTTCATTTTCAGCTTTTTCTTTTTGTTATTCTATGAAACTTGGGATTTTCCTTCTTTTTTTTTCTCTAAAAAAACCTGGAGAAGAAAGAAAGAAAAAAAAAAGCTGACAATTATAGTGGATTGAGAGGCCTTTTGGTGAAAATGCTTTTTGCAGAAGAAAAAGTTGAGAAAATTGGAAATTTAATTTAAAGAAAAAGAATTTTGTGTGAATATTAATATATTTTAACTACGTTATAAATTATTGAGAATATGATTAAGTAAATAAATGTTTAATCTTTTAATTAATATATTTTAAACGTTTAGGTAAGACAATTACACACTTCAATATTATAACAGAGCAAAAAAAAATCTCCGAATTTAAGTTTCACCACCATTCATTATTGATTTTCTTTTTTATTCATGTATTTGGTTGGTTTATAAGAAAAATCTATCTTGCACATGAGAGGCATGTGGTTTAGACATGTCAACATAACTCAATATTGTATACTATCTTATGCTTTTTTTTATTATATAGTTTTGAAACAATTATTGCCTTCATTTCAAATTATGAATTATAATAATAATAACATATCAAATGTAAGTTTTTTCGATAAACTTCGACTGAATAAATTATGAACTAAGTAATTATTATCAATACAAATGCAATGATGAAATATAAATGTTTTTTATACTTTCAATTACTCAATATTTGTAGGAAACACAAAGACAAAAAGAACAAAAGCATACATAGGGTCAAACCTAATTTGGAATCTATAAATCAAAAAATAAAAGCTACAAATAAAAAAATAGTTATCTCTTGGAAATAGAAAAAGCAATATTCATTCATAAAGAAATAGAAAAAACAAAAAATAAATAAAAGCAAAGATAGAGGGGAAAAAAAGGTATTTGGGCCAAAAAGCCATTTCAGAACTTTTTATAATGAAACCAATTTCTTTTGGTTCTTCTAATCTTTTGTTGCTTTATAAGTAATGAGTAGTAATAGCAAAAAAAATTGGGCCATATTATCCAAACAATGTTGTCGAAAATTAGTTACGAAATTCATCGTTACTCTATCGCTAAATAATTTGTAATTTAATAATATATTAGTAATTTTGTCGTTGAATAAGATTAAGAATGAATTTTACTATTTAACTATAAACTTATCAACTTATAATTCATGGTTTTATTTTGTGGAACAAATGAGATGATCCTTTTAGAAACAAATCTAACAATTTATGGTTCACTTAAATTCAATAATTTTTCACCATATGTGATTATTGTAAAAGAGTGAAAAAACAATTGTTCACATAAAGTGACGAAAATATGATTCAATATTACGATGATTATATTATCTTATGATTTAGAGATATAAAAACATAAATCCTCCACTAGTGGATGTCCATAAATACTCGATCTTGAATCAAATTATTATTGTATGTTAATTGTTGTAGGGATTCATAAATTTTGATTTTTGAATTTATCTTTGAAACACTTTGCTATATTAATCACAGATCTCAGTTTTAAATTTTAAGAGTGATTTTTTTAGTACAAATACTTTTCCATTTAAGATAGATATCTATATAATACTAATCTAAATTAATTGAATCATAAATTTTGAACATCGCTAATTAAACTAAAAACTTGGACCACCTAGCTCACACTAAATCATGCAATAGGATATATAGTCAATTATGTTTAAAAAAAGCAGCCGTTATATCTGACGTTAATAGAGAAAAGAATAATATAAAATTTAAAAGACAAAAAGTAAAATAATTAAAGTGATATAATTAGTTAAAAAGATTATTTTGATATGATTAGACCACGTTATAGTTAGATTTATTAGAGTTGTGACCATGTGTGTTTTTCCTCTTTTCCCTTTAGGTCACGTGAGGAACAGTCTTTGAAAGATTTTTTTTTTTTTTTAATTCGGGGTTTAGTATCTATTTTGAAATCTCGAATAATTCAATCTCACGATGTGGATGGTGACATTCATGACGGAGAGCAAGCTTCTGAACCCTGGAGAAGGAGTGCATATTACATCTTAGACGAATTTTAAATTGGAATAGGAGAAGAAAGTTAGAAACCTTATAAGAATGAGTTCAAAGTCAATTGTTGAGGCGTCTTATCGATGAAAATAGACAAATTTGTGCAAATCTAAATTCAGAATAGATAATACCTTAACAGTTGGATCAAAATTGGTACACGAATCATGAGATTGATACTAGCTAGGAAGAAGCGGGCACCCATCCCCTGACATACTTTACAAGAAGGTTAGCTTGTCAAGTTCGAATCATCTGATTCTGAAAGACACATGAGTTCGAACACTATGTATAAGAATAATTTAAGGAGAAAATACTTTTTATTTTGTTTCTCTTTCCTTCTTAATAAATATTGAAGGAAATATATTCAAATTGAGCGAAAGAATACCAAAGATTTTTACATTAAAAAATTAACTACTTTGAGATGAAAACATAGTAATTATATTTGTATTACAAAAAATAAATAAATGAAGGGTTTCCTTTAAGAGTAATTAGATGAAAATAATTAGAGATTTTGAATTTGAACTTTGTGTATGGATTAGCTTTAGATGAGAAACGTTTTACCTCTCAGTGTGGAATTTTTATGATGAATCCAATTTAATCAATCTCAAAACAGATTCAAACACCTAGTGGAAATCAAATGAAAAAAAAAGATTATGAATGGACAATATAAATATTCATATTATTCATGAACTTACTATTTTTATCCGTATTAAATAAGGATTGGCCAGGTCAAATATTTTTGAGAAAATTAAGCAAAATGTCAGCCCATAAGGTTTACTTACCATCTTTTTAGCCCAATTTATATAAATTACCTAAAATGGTCATTCAACCTTATTTTTTTGAGCAACTTTCACATATAACAAACATAAAAATCATATTTATATGTTATTGCTATAGTTTGCATAATTGAGCTCCATAGAAAATTTTATGTTTGCTATGGAGCTTTTAATTTATATAATTCGCTACAAACATCCAATTTTATACAAATTATTCAGTTTTGTATAAATTCATTTATACATTGTAATTTATATAATAAGATCTGTATTTGTATAATTATAGGTGTATAGGACGAAAGTATATGTATTTGTATTTATATATACATTTATTTGTATTTGTAATTTGCGCTCCACCCTTCTTTTTCTTCTTCTTCTTCTTCTTCTTCTTCAAGCTCCTATAGCTTTAAAGAACAAGATGAAAAAGCGAAATCTCATAAAAAAGACATAATATTGTATCGTACAACCTCTAAAATCAAAGAATGGTATATTTCACTTTGTCTCGTGATCTCTTCATACCACAATAAAACTTGCTTGATTTAAGATTTGACGTACCATAAACGTAAATTGTTTCGAGAGAATTATATATCAAATATTCGAAATATCGAGAGGTTTCGTATATGAGATTTGAGACTGTTTAGAAGTGATTTGGAGTTGATCGAGATTGAATAGTTAGTGTATACTTCATGTATAGTTTAGCTCTATTCAGTTTTTGAGTGTATCATAATGTTTAGTCAGTGTATAGTTCATGTATATGTAAGCTATATTGTATAGTTACTGTAGCTATATTGTATAATCACTATATACTTTCTATGACTTTCGGCAGTGTATACTTCCTATGACTTTTTGTAATGACCCGGAAATTCATTTTTGAAATTTTTATAAAATCATTGTTTCACCCCTTTCGATAGTTGTCCCAAGTCATTTATGATCAGTTGGTGAAGTTGGGTTGAGAATTTTAAACTATTCGGTAACTTCGGTTATTTAATTGATGGTTATATATTTTTTTAATTTATTTAATTGATGGTTAATGGGCCAAGTCCAAATATTAAGTTAATACCCTATATCTTTTTAGACCATTCTTTTATTATAAAAAAAAAACAAAACAAGAAACCTCCCAGAACGACATCACAGCCTCAGCATAATCAGATCGGCGGCCAAAGGTACAACATGTAAGCATTAATCGAATCTTAAATTAATGCACTGGTGTATATGCATGAATGTCATATTATTATATTTTATTATTGTTATGGTTGGTTGTAAAAGAAAAAGGTATCTCTCATATATGTGATAACGCTTCTTACTTGGGGGAAAATGTTTACGGCTATTATAGGTGCAATTGGGCAATGATGAACAATCATTAGATAATGATTGGTAAAGTATATGAGAATTTAGTTGATATATAGGTTAGATCAGGTGTATAATTGTTCGGTCTTTTCTATAATTGGAATTTAATAATTTCATTTAACTTAGTTCTGTGTTAAAAATTAGCGTATAGTATTATAAATTTGATTTAAGTTTAATAGATTGGTAAATGTAATTAAATATTGAGTGTATTATATTACATGAAAATTATTAGGATTGTATTGTTTGGAGAAATTAAGACTTAATCTTAGGCTTGAAATTTGGAGAAAATTGAAAGAAGTTGACATGTTATTGGCATCAAGATTAGGAATTTGATTATAAATTTGAGTGAATTTTTGGGTCTAGGTTAGATCTATAGTAACATGTGTATTGTTAGTTTTGGAAATCTTATTGTGGTTAATTGTTTGACTAGATTGTTTTGAGTTGGAAGTTCAACGAAAAGGGAAGGCTCCCGGAGTGATTGTTCGATTATTTGAGGCAAGTGGATTTCTAAACCCTTGTTAAGCGTATGGAATTCGTGTATTTCCTTGTGGTATATGGTTGAGAGTAATGTGATCAATTGTTTTTGTGATGTGTTGAGAATTGTTTGAAAGGCTTGTTAAGTCATTGTTGATGTTGTATCCTGATTGTCTTGTTGTGAATTATGCAATGTTATGAAAATGGTCATCTCCTCATTATTTGTGTGAACATGTCATTTGCATTGTTCTGAGACATGGTTCTGACAAGTGTTATGTGCATTGAGAAAGAATAAGAAAATAAAGAGGATGTACCATTTCGAGGGACGTATCGCGCGCCGCGATGG
>NW_006238973.1:956093-960170 GCF_000226075.1 Solanum tuberosum | reverse complement strand
GGTATTTTTGAGTTGATTATAAAATTTCCGCATTTTATTGTAAAGGTTAAGTTTTAGGCTGACTTGTCTTGGCGAGATAAGATGAGTGCCATCACGTCCATTTTTGGGTCGTGACAAAATGGTATCTGAGCCCCAGGTTCATAGGTCTCACGTTTGTACAAGTTGAGTCTAAGTAGAGTCTCGAGGATCGGTATGGAGACGTCTGTACTTATCTTCGAGAGGCTATAGTGACATTTAGGAAAAATCTTCACTTCTTGAATCCCTATCGTGCATCATTTGTCCGTTCTGATTTTTATCGCTTTATTCCATTCACTCTCACTTATATGATGACTCGTGCATAGTTCTTCATGTGAGTAGTTGATGTCGTGTATGGTTTGAATGTTAGATCTGGTATTTAGATGGAAGTAATATACTTATGGAAAGGATGTGTGGTTAGATTTAGAATGTTCAACAATTTGAAAGGGTTGTGTAAGGTTAGTCACCCTAGTAAATTGAATAGTACTTGTGCGGTATATACAATATTTAGAGTGGTTTAATAATTGGAAGAGGAATGATTAAAGGGATGGCTAGGTAATGGACATGTAACTTTGGAAACTACAATTAGTAAAGTTATCGTAACATGAATGTGTTGCTTAGAAAGTAATAAGAATAATGATACACCAATTGAGGTTAGAATTTCTACTACAATTTTATAGATTGTGTGTATATCAAAGAAGGCCATGATACAACTACTACAATAGTATTGATGCTTACTTGGTCAGAGTTATGAAGTATGTTACTTTTGATATTGACCTTACCTACGAAAGAATACGTATGGCTTGGGCTATATACGAAATAGATTTGGTAGTGTATTCAGTTATTCAATGGATAGAAATGTGTGGGTTATTTGGGTACAATCTTCTCAGTAGGTATGATGTGTTCTAGTGGTGGATTTAACGGACTTTCATAATGTGGTACTAGTGATACATGGAAGCGGATACGTCGATTGTCAAGTGCGAATACTAACTACTTAAAGAGTTATCAGTTGTATCACATGCTCATATAATTAATAAGATTTTATGTTGCATTCATATTTGAAAAACCAACTAGCTTGTTACTATGGACGAATGGGTTAAGCATTTTTTTATAAGGAAGCTTTTAGTGGTGGATCTTTGGTACGGTATTGATGCGTGTAGGTTGTGAAGTGTATCTCGAGGATTCTAAATGAGGACCTGTGATTCCATCTTAAGGTCCAAGGGAATGGATAGATACCAAGAATGACAAGCTTATGAGTAAAGGAAGTCTCAAAGAGTATACTTGTTGTGAAGGTAATTGGAAATTTTAGTAAAAAGTGCATATAAAAAGTGGGTTAGTCCTTTGAATTTGATTGGTATAACTGGGTTTAAGGTGTCATATTGATGAAAAGGTTGACTTCGTGGTGATGACAAGAGCTAACTAAGGATGATGATAATAAGAGTTCGTGATGGATTGTGATTGAGATGCAACTATATAATAAAGATTGTTGGTTAAACGATTTTTTTTTGTATTGTAAGGATGACTAATGAGTACTTAAGGTTGTGGGTTGCTACTATTTGGGGAGTAACATTGTTGCATAGAAAGTTATAGGAGGAGAGAGCAATGACATTTACTCTAATTGTAACGGCCAATGATATATCTTTAGAGGGGTTGAGAATTGGGTTCAGATACACGTGGTTCCATCTATTTTGCTATGGTTATGGTGATAGTGTTACATGTCGTTCATATCAGTTAAAAGTTGTTTGGATAAGATTTGAGAAATGAGTGTACAGATGTTCAGCTCGAGTGGGATGATAAGTTCTTTTGTGGTCTTAAGTTTGATAATGAGTATGGTTGGATTTTTTTTAACGAAGGATATGATAAGGTCGATAGAGAGGCAATCAATGATAATCTAAGTACATGAATTCATAAAAGTCATCAATATATGAGGTAATGTTGATATATAATGGGAATGGGCTACATAGTTGAAATCAGAATTTGAGTTCTTCATTGCGAGTCTACGTTTGTGGTAGTAGGTATGGATAGAAAGGGTAAGAAATGATTGATTGCATTGGGTATTGGGCATTTGGAAGGACTTGTGCATGGTTTAAGTCGTAAAGTTAGTTATTTTTAATTGTTAAAGTATCTAAGGAAGGGTTTCACATAAGGTTTTGGTTTAGAGTATAAGGTTAAATTTCATGGATTATTGGTCAATTATATAGATTGGTAAGCGAGTCAGCGAAAGAAAGAAGATTTTGGTGTATTAAAGAGTTCAAGGTATTTTTTTTAGAAAAAAATTCATCATGGAAAAAAATTTAAGAGATGTGAAGGAATAAGATGTCTTACATAGACTCTTGGTTCGAAGTGAAAGTTGTATGGATTTTCATATATAAGTTCTAATATGACTATGGATGTGAATTTGTTCGATATAGACTTATTAAGGTTCTATCATTGACTTTTATAAAGATAGAGTTTTAGTATTGGGTGACAAGAAATGATGTGTGAAAGATTCTATGTGGTTATGTCGAGCTAGATTGTTCAAAATATGATAGGTAACTTATGAATGTTCAACGGTGTGGACCTACAGTTCTACATGGTTAATGAAAATTTTTAGGGGATTGAAACTACGTTGTTGATGGGACGATATAAACTGTTATGATGTGTTACGTAGGCATTTGATGGTGAGTAGAGGTCATGAGATTATAGTATACCGAATTATTGAAGTTGCCAAGAATTTCTTAAGTGTTTGTATGAGGTATATGATGGTTTTGAATGTTAGTCGAAATTTGGCATCTGAAAGATTACACGGAGTTGACAGCGTACGTGATTCAATAATTTTATATTGATGGGAAAATACTTTTAGATTCGAAATTAGTGTTAGCCTTGGGTGGGACCCGTATCTGTCCTAAAATGCTTATTTGGAAAGAGAGAGCGTCACAGTTTGAAAATTTGGAGGTGATAATGTATTTGATAAGAATACTTTGATACTAGTGACAGTTTGAGAGTAAGGTAAATGACTGGTGTAGTTATGATGTTTGTTGGTATTAAGAGTGTTAGATTCAATGGAGTACTGTGAGAAGTATGTAGGGTCTGATGAATCTAGTAATTGTAATATTGTAATGGGATCAGTCTGGTTGATTGTTGGTAGCTAAAAATCAAGAGATAGAGTCGGATGAATAGAATTTTATTTATATGGGCAATATGGAAGAAGTATCTTGTGTTATTCGACCTCTCTTCTGTATATTCTTATGTGACCACTTTCTTCGTACTTGATATTATTTGGAGTATGATTCACCGCTAATGCTACTCGTGTTTCCACATCTATGGATGAATCCCTAGTGGTGGATCGGATGCACCGATCCTCTTGTGCCCTCTTGATAGGGTATGATCCTTGGAAAGACTTGGTCATTTCAGTTATGATAGATTTGGTGTTGTTTGGGATAGTTGAAGTATATCGGTAGCTCTATACGCACAACCTTGCTTATGAGAATTTATATAAGAGCTATGAAGAGTTACAATTGTCTAAGTTCTACATTTTAAGTGTATCGCTTGTTGGGTGTTTACTTGATCATTTCCTTCTTTGTGTTAGATAAGTGTGATCCTCTTTTGATGGGTACCCGATGTCTAAATATCAATTTTTATAGTTTAAGCTCAGGAAAAGATTGTGTTGTGAGAAGGAAATCTTGAAAAGATCTGTGATGGTTTGTGCATTGTGAGCGTCTGGTGGTTGATTTAGGCTCATTTCTGGTTGTAGTCAATATTGATTCAGAAGGTTATCATGGTCATGTGAGAAAATATTCATCACGATGATTGTGTTAGGATCCAATGGGTTTCGATTCAAATTGGATTCATGAGTTAGTCTGTGGCTTGGTAATTACTCCTGATTTGTAGATTCGCCAAAGTTTGACTAGAAAGTTTAGTTCTTAGTAGTTGATCTTGATGGAATGGTCTTAAGGAGGAACTCACTTGGAGAGATGAACACGGACTCTAGAAGATCATACCTTAGGTGTTTGGTAACGTCGGTTATTCTTCCTTCTTCTTCCTTATGTTCGAGGACGAACATGGTTTTTAGTGGTGGATAAT
>NW_006238973.1:874864-954172 GCF_000226075.1 Solanum tuberosum | reverse complement strand
CTTTTTATTCAATTGTAATACTTTAGAGGCTTGTACACGTGACAACCAGATTTTGGGGATATTTTTGAGTTTATTATGAAATTTCCGCATTTTATTATAATGGTTGAGTTTTAGGCTGACTTGTCTTGGTGGGATAAGACGAGTGTCATCACGTCCATTTTTGGGTCGTGACACTTTTAACTATTATGTAAATAAGACATAACTGTATTTATAGTAAATTAATAATTTTATTGTATATAGTTGAAATTAACCCTTTATATAATGTATTGTATAAACAATGCATATGGATGTATGTATATTCTTTATACATAGATATATATCATGTATACATAATTATACACTATGTATACAATACTGCTACATTGAATTACTATTTATACAATATCAATACATTACATCTACAACAATTATTTTGTTGAATTTTTTTTGGTCACATGTATGGAAGAGTTAGAAATTCGCTCCATAATGTTGTTTTCATTTTTTAATGTGAAAAATACTTTGAGATACAAAAAATGCAGCTTACCCACAATTTTTCTCCTATTTAACCATGGTTTCCTATTTAACCACAGTTCTAGCATCGACCGATACACAACCCGAACCTAATACAAAGATTAGGGAAAAAATTCCCCCAAATATTCCTTGTGGAAATTAAAATAGAATCCTACTAATTGGATCCCATTAATTTGTCTCCTAATATATGCTCATGTACTTAACGTGTGATTCGAATTCCATGAGATCCCTTAAACGAGAAAAACCCTTTTTATTCGATTTTTTCTCATTTTTAAAACTTAAACTTGAAATTCTGGCTTAAAAAAAAATCGATCGATTCCGTAACAACCATTTAGGAATGAAAGAATAATTGTGGTTGTATATTGCATGTTGGTCCAATAACAATTTGGGGGCACATATTATTATCTTATGAATCAGAATATAATTCCAAAAGAATTGATCTGAAAAAAAATAAAAAATTCAAAGGATTAGATAATCGATTTTTTTTTATTCAGGTTTGATTTGGTTTTACATTTTAAAAAACTGATTAATATTTGGTTCGATTCAAAACCCCAGAAGAAATAACCAAACCATGAAACCAATAAGTCCTATACATATTTTTTATAATTATATATATAATATATTATTTTTTATAAATATTATTAAATATTTTATATATGTTTTTATCAAATTTTATTTATAATTCATATGTGAAAGAAAAAAAAGTCCAGCAAAATGTCAATTCAGGTCTAAGCCCAAAATCAACAAATAAAACAAAATCTGTTATGACCAATTTTAATTTCTTGTTGTGAATAACGAGTGATTTATGGGTTGTTAGGTTATTTTTTATTTGCTAACTAATTTATTTTTCTATAGGCTATCTTGAGTTTTGATTTTACTTTCGTGTATAATTAATTACCAAACATACAAACCATTTGACAAAAGAAATTTAAGCAAAAATTAAATTTTATTAAAAAAAAAATTCTAAATTTAATGGGAATTTGGGATTTATTGTGAATTATGAAATTATAATTTGCAGTAAGATTTAGAAGAGTGCTACTCTAAAAGTCATGAATATAAGCTCATGAAGTGATGAAATATTAGATACTTCTACCGGTCTTAATTTATATGACATCATTCAGATTTTGAAAGTCAAACAATTTTTTTTCATCATAATTTTTTAATATACTTAATTTTAAATATTTTGAATTATTAATTATTATAACCTGTAGTTTTCAAATATACAAATTTTATAATATTACAAATTTTCATTATATTGTTAACAATATAATAACATGCAATGTACCTAGACATCTTTATTCACAAAAGAAAACCATGCAATATAACCAAAAAAAAAGTTTTATTTTTTAAAAAGAACAAAGTCAAGTCAAGGACCCCTACAAATCTAGGATAATTGACCATAAATATGAAAATGGCACATTAAATGTTATTCACGACTTGACCAAAAAAAAAGAATTTAGTTGTGTAGACAAATTACTAACTGCCTAATAAAGTCGTATTCTAGTATTTTAATTATTACTTCCCAAGTCAACAACAATGACGTCGTAATCAGTATAATTCTACAAGTAAGATTTATGAAAGCAGAGTGTATGCATACTTTATTCAAATTTGGAGATAAAAAGACTATTTTCAATAGTATCTACTCATTTATTACAGCAAATGTTGTGGTGATAAAAGTGGTAAATATTCCTCTATTTTTAACTAAAGATTTCGATTTCGAACCCTGAATATGAATTTACTTTTGCTACATAACACATTATTCTCCAAAGTGAAATTTTTCACTACAAATTTTGAATTAATCGTGCTCCATATAAATACCGAATATCGAATGGAAAACGTAGCCCAAAATTGTTTATAGTGGAATGTATTGCATATGAAAGAATTGAACCTTTCAATAGAATATTTTGACCGTCACAACATATAGTAAATGAGTAGTAGGTAATCATACAAAGTTAGTTATATAATTTATTTATCGATTTCTTGTGTTATTTCTTCTCAATCTCTTAATATAAAAAATCATATAGCTAAAGTCTAAAATAATAATTATAATAAATTATATCCCTCACTAAGTATTACCTCTAAATTTCATTTTCAAGCAATTCTCTTCTTAGATTTTCAACTTTGACTATGTCAATGGATCAACAAAATATAATTAAACGATACCATATAGTAAAAACACAAATTTGTGACTGAATAATACGTATGAAGAGTAAGGTCTATCACTAAATTCTAACGATTTTATGATGAAATTTATTAATGGAAAAATCTTTTTGGCCAGAATTTGACCAGAATGATATTTTACCTTTTTAAACATTTTATCCTTTTAACTTTAATACCTTTTAACTAAAAAAGATCAATTTATTTTAAAATAAAAAAAATATTATAGTTTTTTTTAATTTTCTGGCCATTTAGCACTTCTCTTTATCAATATATCCAAAATTTGTGACAATATTACCCTTTTATTGCTTTTTTCTTTGCGATGCTTTAAATTTAGCGAAATCTTATAGGTAGTCGGTTTAATAATAGTAGAGTATACCCAAATTATCTTGTAGTGATAAAAAGAAAACTTTTTTAATTTTTTTTTGACTTAAATAACAAGTATCAGAACAATAATTTTAGTATTATGACCAAAAATATGTCCACTATTGTTTTGACTTTTAAATAAACACAAACAAAAGAATATGATTTATTATACTAAAATAAGTTTATTTTTTACGTATTCTATTCTGAAAAGTAACGATTGCAGATTTCCTTGTCTAACGGAAGAAAATTGAACATGATGACTCATTCACAAAGATAAAAAAGGACAAATAGAAAGAATTGAGTTGAGTGAGAAATTAGTAATTGGTTGTTCCAAACCAACCGGCATTTATATCTTTGTCCAAATTGATAAAGTTGAAGATATTGGTCAATTATATTTGTTGTTTTACAAATACAAGTTTATATATTTTGTTATTAATTTCATTTTTATTTATAATGATTACTTGTTATTATCTTTTAGATGATATTCACGATTCGTAGAATTTATCAGGTTACATTGTATAAAATAGAGAGGGATGCATGAATTGAACTATATAAATTCTGAATTATACGATACAACCTAATCAATTATGCTAGTAACTAATTAAATTCTAAATTATTTTTATACATATTTAATAGTTCTTTTTATTAGAATACAAGGTTTATATCAAATCCACATGTTATATTATACAAATTTTTTTCATGTTTATAACATAAATGTTAAATTTCTTTAATTTTTTTATATTTTATTTTTTTTAGTGAAAAATGTGACTCTACATTTAATAACATATTAAATGTGACAATAGTTGTGTTTGGTACATAGTGGTAGTTCATAATTGATAAAGACAACACAATCTAATACAAGTCAATTAATAGGAATAATAATTAATTAAAAGATGTACACATTATTCTAAATTTCCATGGAACTTAAAAGGACTTATTCAACAAATTGCACATGAAGAATTAAAAAAAAAAATAACATTAAGAATTTTATTGTACAAATGGTATGGTTGCGCCTTAATTATGTGACAAGTAGTCATTTTCTTTTTATTCTTTTAATTAACTTCATGATAGAGACAATGGAAATATGAATAAATCAAAATTGCAAATTAATTAAAGTCGATTACATAATTACTATTCTCTATGTGTCAATTTGAATAATATTTTTGAATTTTGAGATTTAAGTACGTTTTTATTGATCATAATTTTTCATATATATTTTTTATTAAATATCTTATATTATTTCGATTCATAGTACCTTTTTGGTTTTTAAATATAATTTTATTTTTACAAAGTAAAAATTTTCATGTACAAATTCACATGCGAAATTAAATGATTTGACTCTCGTAAATCAAACGGTGATACATAAACTCTAAAAAAATGGTGTCCGCCTTTTCAAAAAATAATGAGTATCATTTAATATATCGTCACCAATAAAGCCACAAAATTTTAGCTTAAACATAGCTTATGACACTATTTTAGAAAATTCATATACTAATACACACAAAATTGATAATATATGTTTATTTAGACATATTATGTTCTTAATATATAATTAAAATTTTGTTTCGTCAAAACCTAAGTAATGCACCGTTGAACTTCCTTCGTTAGATGTGTGAATTTTCCTTTAATGAATTATTTACTAATTTTGACTTGTATAAGAAATCAATATGACCAAGTCCACCAACACGAATCGTGATGAAAAAGTTGAGATCTTTTTATCTTTAATCAGACGTTTCAAATTTGATCTTTTTAAAATGGAAAAATTCTTGTTATAGTATCCGCTCAGACATAAATCTTACCATGCATGAATCTAGATTTAAACAGGTCCCAAAATGAATATCTTACGATATTCTTTCCCTTAAGTTCTTAAAATATTTTATATACGTAGGTCAAAACAGGAGAAGGGGCTAGATTTATCTCAATCGCAACAAAAGTAAGAATACAGTTTTTAATGCTACAGTATCAAGTAATGTAAGCAAAATCACACGAAAAGAAAAAGGAGAAATGAGATAACCATAACGAATGCATCGGAGGGACGTCAAGGGGTTGATATTATTTCTCTTAGAACTTCTTGTTTCCGAGGGTGAATCTATCAAATTTAATTAGGGATGACAATGGAGCAGGGAGGGGCAGGGGACAAAATGTAGTATTTGTGGAGCGGGGCGAGGTGGGACGGGTTAGACCTTTTGCGGGGGCGGGTACAAAATATTTTTGGATATTGAAGTATTTCATATTGGTGAAGGCATCCAAAACGTGAAGCTTGATGTATGGAAAGCATGCTTTGCAAGGTGTGAATCAATTACTAGGAATCAATTCACTTCTAGCATGAATAAGTGTTTTGCCAATACATAGAGAAGAATGTTGGAATTATGCGGGACAAATTTAAACGGAGCAGAGTAAAAATAAAAAAAATTATGTTATGAGGAGTTGGATGGGGCGAAGCAGGCCAAAGTCTTTGCGGGTTAATATGGGTTTACCCCACACACGTTCCATTGTCATTCCTAAATTTAATCAATCATGAACGAGTAATTTTAAGATACCGATTAAAAAATTAGGAGGAATAAAAACAATATGACCAAGTCCAACGAGGGAATTGTGCTTTATTTTTATATTAAACATTTTTTAAGAAAAATTAATCATATTGATCCATAAATAAAATAGTAAGAAACTTTGTGGGAAAATCTAATGACTTTCTTCATGGTTTATTTAATTGGTTTCTTTCGAAACTATGCTTACAATAATCTTTTAATATGTAACGTGGCAATATGGGGTTTTGTGTGAATCCAATTTTTTAATACGAACCTTAAATTTATGTATAGGAAAATCACTACAAATATAATAAATAAATAATACGTATGAACATAAAATATTAAAACACAATAAGACCTAATCTCTCATAACGATATTTCTATACAACGGCCAATATTTTTTGGTCGATCACTTTTCATGTTATGTTATATTATATATGTATTTTATTAATAGCGTAGTTGAAATTTTTTACTAAAAAATGTCAAAATATAAAAATGTAAATTTACGAAAAGCTAAAGGGTGTCAATATATTGTAATCCATACATAAAAAGAATAGTAATTAATTACCTTGCTACTATTGGAATAATAATTCAGAATCAAAGTAGGAAGCCAAATTTGTTTAGGATTTGATATTTGTTGAAATTTTTATTAGAGAGTTTTAAAATATAAAAAAGTAATTTTAAGAAGAAGTCAAAAGGTGTCAATATATGGTAATATATACATAAAAAATATTTACCTAGCTACAATTGGAATAATAATTAAAGTTATAGTAGGAAATAAATTTTGTTTAGGATTTGGTATTAATTTAATTCATGTCTAAAAATAGAATACTTAGTCTAAATAATACAAAAATAAGTTTTCTAATCCTAGTTAAATTAGGTTTTGCATTATTATATATAGAGGTGTTAAACATAACTATTTTCTATAGTCCTTTTACATGGTCAACTTTCATAACTTCTATTTGCTAATAATTTAATTCCTTAATTACTTATATTCAGTTAATCACATCAAAACGCGTAGTTATTCTTTTTTTTTTCTTCTATAAATACAACCATTTATCTACCCTCTCTCAAACACAAACCAACAAATATAATTTCCATTTTTCACACACACACACACATAGTGAATATTTATATTTTTCGTCAAAAAAAAAATGAAGATTAAAGGTGGAAAAATGAAGAAATATGCTTTATTATTAGCTGCAAAAGATTCAGAATATGTGAAAAAAATGTATGGAGGATATTTTAATGTATTTGTTGAAGCTTTTGGTGATGAAGAATTTGGAGAAAAATGGGATTTATTTAGAGTTGTTGATGGTGAATTTCCAGAAATGGATCAACTTATTAATTATGATGGATTTGTAATTAGTGGAAGTCCATTTGATGCATATGGGAATGAGCATTGGATTCTCAAACTTTGTCTACTTTTGCAAACTTTGTATTTCATGCAAAAGAAAATTCTTGGTATTTGCTTTGGACATCAGGTATGTTACTTTTATATATATTGACAGTGTAAAATCGTTATCAAGATGTTAAAAATATAATTGCATGTGTTAATTGTTATATGTAATTTGTGACATTAGTAATCTTAAAAATAAAACAGTTACTACAAAATGAACATTATTAAGAAAATCGCTAATTTCTGATGAAATTCATCTGAATTTGGCTCATTGATAAAATTTCTAACGAGTCAAATTTAGATGGGACATCAATCGAAAATCAACGATTTTCTAATAATGGAGTAGGGATGATATTTTCTATAAAAAAAAAGTCAACTTGATGCATGAATTTTTCCCGAGTACATGCAAGGTTGGGAAAAGGGTTGCACTCCAAGAAAGTGTGATGTAAACAATCGATCTTGACACAAGCATTAGTGACATAATTTCATTGCTCGAACATGTAGCCTAAAAATTATATGATGAGATAATTTTATTGTTACATTGATCCTTCAAAGATATTTTCTATGAATAGCAAAAAATCATCCAACAAGTTGGGTAAAGTACAAATACCAAAGTGCAAAGGGACACCATATTGCACTTGCTAAAGTACTTGCATATTCTTGTTCTAAAAGGATAACTTTTTTCTTTTATATGTGATTGTTTTTTTTTTCCAAAATAAAAAGAGGATTTTGGATATATATCTAACATAATATTTACCAAAAAAAAATTACTAAATATTTTTATATCCATATATAGGTTTTGTGTAGAGCTTTGGGAGGAAAAGTTGGAAAAGCTAACAATGGTTGGGATATTGGACTAAGGAAATTGAACATTGTGAAGGACTTCTCAACACATAGTTTCCTTAGTGATTTGGATGAAATCCCACTAGCACTTTCAATTATTGAGTGCCACCAAGATGAGGTAATAGATATATCTCTATGTTTTTATTTTCTATTATGAAATCATATTTACTTGGAATTTTTTGCCTATTATGTGGAATATTATAAAGTAAGTACAAAGTCAAATCACTATGTAACTATGCTATCACCAACATTTTCCATGCATATTTGACTTGCTAGAATAGATAGTAAAACAATTTATATATTATCAAATCACCTAAAAGATAAGTACATGCATGTATCTGTTCGTAAAAAAAATGAGAATATAGCTACGTAAGAAATAAGACATGTTACCTACTTACAACAATAAATCAATGATTGGTGTAGCTTTTAGTTGCTACTTCAGTATTTTCGATATAAAATATGAATATATATTTGACAAGATACAGTATAATTTTAACAGGCCTATTATATTCTAAACTCATATTTTCAAAAGTACAATAAGATCAATATTAAGTAAGAACTACTTCCCATCGTGTTCAGATCCTTTGTTCCGCCTTTAGTTAAAACATCTGAATAATTCAAAAATCTCATCGAAAAATTAAAAAACCGAACACCCACCCATAATCCCAAATAACCTACTTATCTATCTCTTGTGTTAAAGAAAACTCTTATTTTTTTCTTGCAAGTAAACTTGTTATATATCGTTCATCTATTTAAAGCAAGCTCTGAGCTCTCTCTTATATACAATATTACTGTCAGTGTATATAAATTAAATCGAATTCAAAAAAATTGGACAGGTGTGGGAAGTGCCAAAGGGAGCAGAAATAGTAGCAATTTCAGAAAAAACAAATGTGGAGATGTTTACAATGGGAGATCATATTTTAGGTATACAAGGTCATCCTGAATATACCAAAGATATACTCTCTAATCTCATTGATCGACTACTTTCCAATGGTTCCATTCAGGTACTTATAAATTCTTTAAATTAGCACTTTTAGTCCCTTAAATATTGATGGATATATCCGATTTCAATTAAGTATATTTAACCTTCAATTATTTTATATATATGCGCACTTTTGATCCCTTTGACCGAAAATCTTCACATATTTAACGATTTATGAAGTGTTAAATCATTCAATTATTATCGATGACTTGTGATTTTGGTCCTTATATCTTTTTATTAATAAACATATATTTAACCTTTAATTAACTGGTGTATGTACTTTTGATACCACTAACCAGATATCTTCACAAATTTATCAGTAATTGAGGGACCAAAGTGCAATTATCCCTTATATATTTATTAACAAGAATATTGATATTTTTAAACATCTTTATTTTATTTCATGTAATTTTCCCTTTCTAATCATTGTTTTTATTTGTGTTTTGTTTATATACAGAGTGAATTTGCAGAAGATGCAAAATCTAAGCTTTATAAAGCTGAGCCAGATAGGAAATGTTTGGAAAGAATTTGCAAGAAATTTCTCAAAAGAGAATATATGGATGGCAATATATGATATTTCAAAACTTATATTTTCATACTGATGTATCTTTGTATTTTTTTTTAATGTTACAATAGAAATAATCAAGAATAATATTCATCACATAAGAAAAATATGTGAACCTAACTAAATGTAATTGTTACTTGTGTACCCTTGTGATCCAAATACATGTTGAGATACATATAAAAAATATTGATGATATAATGAAATTTATAAGTTTCTTTTTATTTATTTATTTATTTTCTTTTAATTTGCGAATTTTTATGGGAAAATATAAAGTAATATAACTCGCTCGAGGTCGGAAAATTTAAGAAAATAAGATTTGTTATAGTGGTCGGTGAAAATAATTTATGTTTTTTATTCTAATAAGAGACATGTTTTCTAGTTTACTAATTCTTATTCAAGTCATTGTTTCTATTCATACGACTTGAACCTTAAACTTCTTATTAGAGATGGATCACATCCATTAACGTGGTAAGAGACTAAATTTAATTATTTAACCATCAATATTTCGAAAACTTATATAAGAAAAGAAAAACGTATAATTTATATTTTATATTGCATGAAGTGAAGAGGTCAAAATTTACAGCTCAAATTTTCTAGACAATTTTCCATTAATTTATTTTAACATATTTGGACAATTGACCAAGAGTCCTATGAAGACTTGAGAGGATTAATTTGACTTAAATGAAATTCATTGGCTGCCTTTTTCTTACTATATCACTAAATATTTGACTTTCTTTTCCACTGATTTTCTTTCCATAGTTCTAATGAGCTAGGATTTTTTCTTAAACTATAAATATACGAAAAAGTCAAGGAAATTCAACATCATAATTTTAACATTATATACACACTGCAATTCTACACCAAAATATTTTCACACTTCAGAGCTAGGTCAAGACATAACAATATACATTAGATAATACAAAATTTATACACCTAATAACCTTTTTAAGTTAAACTATTAACAAAATGTCAGATAAAATTTATATACACTCATAAAAAATTTAGAAATAATCAGTTACAAAATCAAAAATTCAACAGCCATGAAAGGCATTGTATATTTTATTCTGTCTAAATACAAAATATTTCAATGGATGTAGGACTCAAATCTTTTTAATCTATCTAACTTTGTGGTTTTAGTTTACATCTATCAATTTCAGTTCCATTTTTGGCTTTTTATAAAACAATGAAAGTAATTTATAGTAATAAATTGGGGGTGAAACTAAGTGTGTTGAGATATTTCACCAAAAATATGTGGACATGAATTCCATTTACCAGTTTGTCTAGCTTCCCAATATCCTCCTTTATATTTATATGTATCACTACCTTTTTGTTTAGCAAACCACCTTGGTTGCCATCCTCTTTCCTGCATCTTTGATGCCTGCATATACAAATTAACAAAATTATGCCCAAGCTCGGAAAAAGGAGAAGGGTTGTCGAGGGTCAATCAGAAACAACCTGACTACCCCATAAAGATAGGTGTAAGGATGCATACACCTTACCTTCCTCAAACCCCACTCGTGAAATTACACCAGGTTTGTTGTTGTAGTAACAATTATGCCGTAATCTCAAGCAAGTTAGGGTCGGCGATGTGAAAGTCGCTCCATTTAAGAACATTTAGTGCAATGTTCTGTCAAGAGAATTTTAAAAAATCTAATGGAAAGAGAAATGTTTCTCTAACACTAGAAAGTCTATATTTGCTACATGCATATAGATATCCCATGAGATTAGCTATCCCACCTTCTGTATGAGATAGCTTATCCCGCGACATTTTAGTACAAATGATTCCTGGAACTAATTAATACCCATACAAAAAACATCTTATCCCACGACTGTGACTCCTACAAACACAGATTCGAGAGTTGATAAAATTCATACAAGTTTTCATGTTCTAACACTGATTTTGTACATGAATATTAAGTGAGCAACTTCGAAATTCATTTGGATGTCTCGTATATAAAATCAGGTTTAAGCATGTGAATTACCTTGTTACCTCATTATAAATCAAGCTAATACACATATATTAGCACTAGTCTGATAAATTCCGACGAGAAAATCCAAGAACCTAAGAAGTCATAGATGACGCCATGCTAATTAGAATATTACTAATGAAGAAACAACTATTTCCATTACCTCACGTTGCCGCTGCTCTAACCGCAACTTTTCTGAATCAGCCATTTCATATTCTCCATTTTCAAGAAACCTTTGATCAGGTCTAAGCCTTGAATCTGTTGGTGGCAGCTTTTTCTGTTTGCATTGACAATAGTAGCATTTGATATGAGAATACATTTGAAAGATAAGGATGAACAGGACACAACAACAACAACTATCAATTATAATATCCCCTTACCTTAAGGTCAGGAGAGAGCTCATTCAGGGTGATAGCAAAATGCGTTAAATTGTACTTTGTTTGGAAATCTGATGGTTTGGTTCGCTTCCAAATCAAATGTGACTTTGAATCAGAATCTTCTCCGACATCATCTGACGGATTATCCCCCATAGAGTAATGCAAACTCTCATCCCATTTTCCATTAATTGTTGCCACTCTTTTTCCACTCTTATCATGTATGACTCCGTGTACCTGCAAAGACAATTTGATATGAGACGATTCATGGAGCCTTACCCATCCTTTTAGAATAACGTAATACATTTGAAGGCAACCAATGAGCTCAATTTCCATATGGGCGGTCCACAGATATTACATTTAAAAGCATGGCAAATACAGAAGAGATATAAACAATACCAAGACCACATATGAAGAGAGAATACTCTAAAAACAGGGAATGCTAAAGTGACTTAGCGTTGAGTAAGAAAGTAATGCAGCAAATCCCCACTAAAGTGATTATAAGCTTCAGATATTACCATCCAGTAGAAGATCACTAGGACACTAATTGATAGAAAGCGGTGGTGTGGGAAGAACACAAGCACTAGTAAGGGGGAGATTCTGCACCTGGTGAGGATTTCTTTCCACAATAGACTGCTCCTTAAATTTTAGCTTGCAGGAGTAATCTCGATTCCCTCGGATATACATCGTGCCATAGTGGTCACAGTAGAGCTTTCCTATAATGATGTTGTAGATGGAAGTTGTAACCTGATTATTCAGTTAAATGGTTCAGCAAACTTCTCCAAAAGGAGTTGCAGTATTTTCAATTTAATACACATACCTTGCCCCACTGAAAAACCTCTCCATCATCGAACTCCACGGTAAGGGCACCCACAGGGTCAAGTTGGATTGATTGACCCCAGAATTTACTTTTTAAATTTGTCTCTCCCCAAAATTTCCAACCTCGACCCTGGCAGTGACATGCAAGAATCATGGGGTGATGACTAACCTATGTCACCAAGAAATACGTTAATAAACAAGCAGGAACAAGAAGATAATAAAAGTCAAGTTGCAGAGATCATATTACATAGCCTAGCCGTGCTCTTTCCTTTACCAAATTTTTGTAAGAGGAATAATTTGTTTCTTGACTGTCAAAACTTAGAAATATGTGACTATAATGTGAAGCATACATGCAAATAGGCCAAGGATCGCATCCTAATCTTACGACGTCTGAAGTATTTCGCTTATAAGTGTTTAATGCTGGTAGTGATTGGTGCCTGTTTGTGTTTCAAATAATAAGCGTATTGCCATTCATCATTTTGTTAGTAGGTTTGAAAGATTAAACTTCAGAACAAATCAACAAACCGGTAAAAGTTGCAGAATAGTTTCTCACTACGTTATTTCCATCTTTGCCCTATGCATGTTCTACGTGTGCATAGTAAGTCTAACTTGAAGAACATTAAGCAATAGACAATGATCTAGAATAAGGAAAAGGGACCATTTAAAACCATCTGCTTTTAAGACTACCTTTTCCGAGATGAAATGCAACCCCTTGTCTGGGTAATCGGCTTCATATGTCTCGCCTAATAATGGATTAAATGGCTTGTACATCCTTCCATCCGTCGAAGCATATCCGGATACAGCAAATGCTGCAACGCTAAGAATCCTCATAATGCTATTTCCCTACAAAGTTTTGTGAACAAAGGTGGTATATTTTCATAGGGCAGAAAAGGCAAAGAATGCCATGCATCACAGATGACAGAAATCCAAAAAGAGAAGGCATTTACAGAGTTATTGCTTACTAAAGTACCTTCTGAATACGAGTTAATAAATCCTGATTTGTTAATCTAATGATAATAATTAGAAAAACAGTTAAGAGAAAGGTATCAAATACTGTGAAGATATGGCACCTAGGCCTAATCTTTATCTTTCTACAAATTGCAGGCATTAAAGAATACGCCTTTTCACATGTTGAAAATTTAAATTTAACACAAGATGAACACTGTGGTTAATTTTTTGTCTATCAGTACATTTTATCAAAGCTTTCCGATTCTTCCTAAATAAATACACAGAAAAAAAGAAGGCAATAACGGAAAGACAGAAACGACTATCATGAGTACACTGAAGAAAATATGGGGATCCTCAAACAAAGGGGAAAAGAGAGAAACTCAAGCATTCATATATTACAAATTTCTCAAAATTTTTGTTAGCCTTGGAGCTGCATGGCATCGGCTGGAAATTTTCTGAATAGTCATATAAATGATGCCTAATCAATGCATGGAAGCAACAAATGAAGATGAAACATAGAGACGAAGCCCAGAAAATTATTACCGTTTTTCCCCATTCATATGCTTGGTCAAGAAGGTAAGAGTATTCAAATTCTTCAAAGCATCTCTGCAAAGAAGAGAGGGGCTCATTGAAGAACACTGGCAAACAAACTTTAGTTAAATCCTTGCCGATGTTATCTTTGATCATTGACCAAAGGCCTACTCCCTTTTCCTTCTCATGTGGTTCTGGCAATTTCTTCCTTCGCTTCACAAAAGGATAGTCAGATGTAGCAAATCTTGTACCAGAACCAAGACCATCTTCAGCGGGATGAAACTCTACAGTCGCGGAATCAAATGATGATCTTTCATCATCAGAATCGGTGCTTCTTGTGGAACTTGAAGAAAGAACATCTTTAGCATCATAAAATAAGCTATCAGCATCTACTTCATCATCAGAATCATCCTCTTCGTTGTCAGATCCACTTGCACTTCCTCCTAGAAATACTAGAAGAAGAAAGAAATTTAGTTAGAAAACTTCCTCGAAATGATTCATTTAATAATTTATTCAAGAGTAGTTCCATCAGCAAAAATGGTAAATGTAAGAATGAAACAATGATCAAACCATTTACAAAAGAAATCCGGGGAACTTTACGCCAGAGAAACTTGCAACACAGGAAGGAATAAACCAATCTAGAGTTTACCATTTCTAAATTGCTAAACCAGTTCCAATCCTAATTTACATCTTCAACTTTGCTTTCAAATATGAGGTAACCAACTTTAACAAAGATTTTCAAATGTATAAATTGTCATCTTGATTTTTTATTTTTTGTTAAATGTTCAACTTACAATACTTTTCGTCTAGCTTTTAAAAAAATTAACTTTTATTTTTGGAAAAACATATTACCTTATGGTTACTGGTTGAGCCACTCAATGGAATGAGATAAGGATCGTTGGAGATCTTTCCTCTCCACTTACTCGTAACAGCCATTCTCCCTCCTCCCCCCTCTCCCCTTTTCAATATATAACCCCTGCGGGCCCCTCTCTTATAAGAAAAGAAACAAAATAATCTCAATTTTACTAAAATTGCAGCCATGTCAAACCTTGGTTTATTTAATCATCACGGACTCCCAAGCACACGAGTTCTCTACAAAATTAAAAAATATATATGTTCCATTCAAGGGAGTAACAGTTTACTACTTATTGAAAGATAACCATTCACATCTTCCATGTCATTTACCTAAAACATTTAAGATTCCATCAGAAAAGAAAAGGAGCAGAAAACTCACGAGGCATAGGACAAGATCCTCCTAATTTTCAAATCTGATAAAGAGTATCAACAGGAACACTGTTGAATTTCATTGTTACAAACTAAAGTTTTATTCAATCTTAACTTTATTGAAGGCCTAAAATATCTAGACTCAGTGCGATTAGGCTAAGGTAAGTACAGTTTTTTGAATGCAATCAACTAAAAGTGTCTGCATAATCAGTCAGTTAAATGATCATTACAACAACAACAACAACCCAGTGAAATCCCACTAGGTGGGGTCTGGGGAGGGTAAGTAGTACGCAGACCTTGCCACTACCTCGTGGAGGTAGAGAGGCTGTTTCCAAGAGACCCTCAGCTCAAGAACATCAAATCTAAGTGACAAGAGAGATATATGCAACATAACAGCCAATACAAAAGATAGCGTATAATCAACCAATGAGACAATAACAAGAAAGATACAGGGAGTGAAACGCAGTAAGCAGCAAAAGGCTAGGACTGCTCCAAACGCTAAACAACCCAAACCCTCGCAAGGGAAGACAACCCGCTAACCCTACTAACCTTCAACCTTAATACGCGACCTCCACTCCTTCCTATCTAGAGTCATGTCCTCGGTGATGTGAAGCATAGCCAAGTCTTGTCTAATCACCTCTTCCCATAAGTTAAATGATCATTCATAAACATAATATTAGAATCAGGTGAGTTGCCTACATAATGAAATTGTTCATGGAAGTTTGGTTTTGAGAATCTCCCTGGTAGTAGAGATCTTGTGGTTTTATCAGTTGACTTGAAAACAATAATAACAATAAGAAATTCTTATATTGACAGTTGAGCAAGGCATAGCAATTCTTTTATGTCATTTTCAGTGTTAATTTTCCAAAATCTGTTCTCGTTACATAAGTATTGAAAATTAGTAATTGTTCTCTCAAGAGTATTTTAGACATATTCCCCATAGTATAAGAAGTTCTTTAAGCATGTCCTACCAAATTCATTTTGGTAACATAGTTAAGCATTTTCTACAAAGCAAGGTGGAGCCATGTCCCAACGAGATGGTCTAGAGACCAAAAAGTTTGTGAAACTATTGTGGTAACCAAGGTTTAATTCCCTAGAAGACGTGACACTAAATGAAATCTTTCTATGTGTCTAAACCTGAATAAGGCGAGTAACCCAAGAGCTATGCAGGTAGAAAGTAGCAGGTAGTCGATCGATATTGAAGTGCATGCAAGCTGGCTTTTTTGTTTATGCAAAACATTTCAGTCGCTCAAAGATATGGCAAATATATCATATCTTGACTGATTCTTTAGATCTAGATAATGCAAAGTGGTGGGTTGGTTATTAGATGCCTAGAACAAAACTGTTAGACCTTTGCTGATGCACATGAATTATCTTTCGGCCAGTGAAGTTAAGAAAAAGACCCTTGGGAAGCAGGTGGTGCCACCTTCCTTTTAACTTTGGATTCATTAAATTCTGGTACGTATGAATTTTGAGATATAAAATGATGAGAAAAAGATAAGAAATAGTGAAGCTTTGTACTACAAATGTTGGCATTATTATTTTAGGAGATATAAATTAAAAATACCATCAGTAGAGCTGAAACAGTTGCACCACATCGATGAGAAATAACTTCTAAATATGCATACCTCTAAATTTATCCAGGGATGCTTCAGAATAAGTTTGACGATCTCTTGCCTGTCTGTGACCCTCATCAATGAGAGTGTTCTCGAGGTCGACTTTTTCTGTCTGTGGGTGAGCAGATTAAGAGCAGTTTTAGTATATCATAACGCACATGAGTCTCATATGTGAGTGACTCTGAGGCTCAACTAAGTAGAATTCAGCTAAGGAATTATAGGCTTTCAGATAGACACCGAAATCAGGATCCAGAAATGGAATCAAATGAAAACAACCTCAACTGGCATTACTATATATATAGAAGCAGAAACATTTTGGGGCATAAAGAAATAAAGCATAGGCTCGTGTTGTTTATTTGGTATCTGCTGTTTAGTAATGCTTGTTGAACGTGAAATGCATAGAAGTTTTTGTTACTTAAATTGCAGTAATAGTACACAACAAAAGCAGACATTATTCTGACAAAAATCTAGTGAGTCATGAAAAAGATACTATGTTCCAAATAACTTCCTAACCATGCTTTCTTCATTTTATTAGATGGAGAAAAGCTTTTCCATTTTTCTGAAGAGATATAAGCAAATCTGGCGCCTGATAATTTCTCATGCAATACAATTCAAATTTTAGTAACTTTTAGTCCATTATAGAAGGTTGTTACATCATTTAGTAATTCGAGATGAATGAATGATTGATTCGGAATAGAGTATCAACAGCTTTCCTCCATTCCATGGTTCATTATTACTCCTGCATTTGAAAATAGTAAGTCCTACACTTTCCACTCTCGCATTTCCTTCAGCTGATCTTTCAACGTCTTTTTCTGATTCTCTCTCTTCTAACTGTTCCAGTCACTGCAATCTCTTTCACTTTAATGCCAAGATTTACTCTCCTGTCTTCCCGTTCTTTTCTCACTTTTCCCTAATTATGACAAATAATTATCATGACTACAATATTCTTCTCTATTCCATTCTATAACTATTAACGAAACTAACAGTGTAAGTACTCCAATGCAGGTAACTTCTGAAGTGCTCTACCTAATATTACTCAAAAACAAACTCTCATGAGGAATCCATATTAAATAGAACATGACATACAATCCATCTTGTTGCACTGCAAGCTCGTCAATGGATGCAGAACTGTTTACTTAATTCTTCCCGTCTAGCATGTAAACAAATACACGCCCTGATGAATTGATGATCACCAGCTTTCTTATTAAGGCAGAATCAAGCACAAATCACATTCATCAGTTAATTGGCTAAATCAGCTAGAATGGAGATTCAACATGAGTAGTGAGGCATAGGAATTTTTTACAATATGCTGCAAACTCAAGAAAGAAACTCCTAAGACTAGTTCAACTCAATTGAGCATAAATGTACGGTAATCTCTCATCGACTAGACTCTCACTATGAAATTGAAGTTCTCTTTTTTGGTTTTAGACAAAAAATAATAGAATTCAAAGAATGTTAAAAGATTGTTCTCATTGAGGAGATTCTTCAAGTGAATCATTTATGCAGTTCAAGCCAAATCGTAGTTCTCCATTTTGGTGTAGACTAAAATGAATGATTTTTGCTTCATAGTGCAATTAGATAAGATTTTTTCCTACATAACATTTCGTAAAGGCTATACTATGCTATGAGAGGCATAGGTGTGAATAAGAGCTGCCTAGCATTTCACATCTTCCTAAGCCTTTTGACAACTGCAGAACTTCATTCAATAACTATTTGAGTCCAGAAGTGTCATTTTCTAAAACAAAAACTTATGAAATGATTAGCAAGTGGAAGTTGCAAAAGGAATAGCAAAAATGTGTCATTTTGTGGCAGGTCATACCTCCAACTGCCCCAATTTATCAAGCAGTAGCATCTGCTTCCGCTTCACCTGCTGGAGATTACTATGCAATGCTACAAATTCATTTCTCATAATCTGCTCACTGTCCCAAATCACGACCTCACTTACACCTTCCTCCAAGAGTCGTTGCCTCAACTTTTCAGTTGACACAGACACATTCTCATTCATTTGAACCTCAAGAACAGGATCGCATTTTGGAAACAACTTTACTGCCGCAGTCAATGCCTCCAACCAAATACGTCGGTCCTCCTTTGTTTCTGCCCTCAAATGCAACCTCTTTGCCCCAGTACTTATAGAAAACCTCCGGTCATCTGATCGACTTTCTATTGACGAGACCTATAGAAACACTAATTGGTTAGTAGAATATCCAACTCCGAAATCAAAACAGTCAGACAAATAAAACAAACATCTGTGTTACAAATTGATATTTTATATGGCACACTAACATCATGAAATAAAGAACCCCACAAGAACAGTCACAGAAATGTTGAACAAAACTTCAGAAACAGTACATTGTTCTACCAATAGGCATTCCACTACTAACCACTAGGGCACAATTGCTACTTGCGAGCATAATGTACACCTATTATCTCAGTTTATACGGCACATCTTATTTTCAATGTCCCCAAAAGAGAATATGGCATACACGTAATTCTTTCAAAATTTCAAATCCATTTCAACTATTTAACTTCAAACAGTAATTGTGATGTTTCTATCAACACACTACTTAATCAATCACTCCCTTCGTTCCATTCCATTTAGTTGTCCCATTTGATTTGGACATAAGTACTAAGGTAACAATTGAAAATTCACTAATTTCAAAAAAAAAAAGTGACTCTAAAAGGTAACTACATCAACACACCCAGTGTAATCCCACAAGTGGTCTAGGGAGGGTAGCGTGTACGACTGTACGTAGACCTTACCACTACCTCATAGAAATAGAGAGGTTGTTTCTAATAGACCCTCGACTTACGTAAAGCATGCCAAACAATATGAAAAAAGAGATACAGATATGGGAGCAATAACAACAACGAAATAATGCGCAATGGAGAGCATTACACAACATACAAGTGACTTTAAAAGATAACTATTTTTGAAAATTTTAAACATAGTCTACAAGAAAGTTACAATTTTTTTATACAATATGGATAAATGCAGAGAAAAAGCTTTCTTTTAAATAAAATTTCACAATTCTCAATTAACCTAACACAATTGAGGAATAAAACCATCTTATTTAATTCGTTCTCAATAGTCACGACATGATCATCTTAAGGTAAAACTTTCGTTGGGATGCTTAATTACCCTCAAAAAAAAAAAAAACTTGTCATACAATTAATTAATAAACTATTCTAAAAAAACTTCGAAATGAGGAAATGTAAGATACCTTGAGGTGAATTTCTCCGCAAGGTTTTCGCCGATGAGATTTCGAAGATGTGCTTGACGAAGTATTAATCCGGCGAAACGACTTTTCTCCGATGATCATCGATCCTTTCTCCGTCTCCGAATTCGTCACAATCTTATGCCGTCCATTGATTTTGTAATACGAAAGAACTCCATCACGTAAAACGAACCATCGAGGTCTCCATCCTTTACCGTAATTCACCCATTTGTATAAAATTCCAGAAATGTCATTCCCTGCAACATCATTCATCCTAGCCGAATGAAATTCATCGCCGGAATAATCAGCTTCCGCGTTGTTATTAGCGGTGGCGCGTGATTTGGAATGAGGAGGAGATCGCGGTGGATGCATATCGAGGAACTTAGATAAAGGTATATTATTAGTCGCCGGCAATGCTGTCGCCGTATTCCGATCAGCCACGTCTGTGTCACAACAAATAGAATGCATTTTTTTTTTGAATTTCTTCACCATAATGCTTGATTTATCTGAATTTCTTCATCGTGGCGATTCTACCGCGATAATCGGAGCTTCCGGAATTCATTTGTTTTTTTGGATAATTTAATTAATTTATTTTTTCTTCGATTTTTTTGTGCGGAAAGAGAAAAAAGTAGAAGAAGAATACGTGTACGGACGGCGGCGGAACCGACGGCGATGGCGGATGATTACCGGAGATACGGCGGCGGAAATTTTTGGGAATTTATTAAAGGCGGTTTAAATAGGAGGGAAAAATCTATGTGGGCCAAATGGATTACGTGCCGTCATCTAACTTTTTCTATAAATATAAAAATAAATTTATTTTTTTACCTATTATTATTACTCGGCATAGATTATCGAAAATTGAATTAGCATATAAAATTGAAATTTGATTATGGTACCAAATCAAACTTTAAAAGTTTGGTATTTAATTAGTATATATTTTTAATTATTGTTTATCGAGATTATTGAAATTGAACTTTGAAAATATCAAACTAATGAATATTGAACATTCAGCTCTAATGAATGTATGTTTAATATTTCGTATCTACTTTTAATTATCGATTATCAAAACTATCGAAATTAAATTTTAAGAATAGTATTTGGTATATACTTTTAATAACCAATTATCGAAATAATTGAATCAAACTTTGGAAATGTTGAACGTCCACTCGTAAGGAATTATAAGTTCGATATTCAATATCTACTTTAATTAGGGATTATCGAAATTACCGAAACCATATTTTAGATACACCAAACTAAGTATTGAACGTCCACTTTTAATGAATTGTAAGTTCGATATTTGATATTTATTTTTAATTAGTGATTATTCAAATTATCGAAATCAAATTTTGGGAATATCGAATAAAATACTGAATATTCACTCTAATGAATTATCTACCATATATATAATCAACATTGATGAGCCATTTGAATGTCTTAATTGATCAATAATAACAAATTTATTCATAATGTTATGCTTTGATTTATTGGCTAATTAATAGTCTTATAATTTATATAGATAAAAAGATTATGTTAAACTTGAGTTTATTCATTATAATAATATTCGTTTCTGTTATTAGAAGTTCCACTCTTCCATTGAATAACTTCATACACAAAAAAAATAAAATCAATTTAACTCGATCAAATCCTTAATGAATTATGATATTATCAAAATAAATAGAAATCAATGGACAAATAATCCTTCCAGCAATGCAACAACTAAAATTGAGTCGGTATAAATTCAAATTTAATCAGATTCCACTAATCTCGAGTATAAAATTGAAAAACAAAAATTATATATTTGGATAATCCCTTTCTAGCAACTAGTGCACACATAATTTGTCTTGTTTAACATTTTTGGGTTTTATTAGTCACTAAAATGTGTAGATATAGAAGAAAAAGGTTATAACTATTAGGGGTCGTTTGGTAGAGTGTATAAGAATAATGTTGAATATGATGTATTAGTAATGCATGCATTAGTAATGCTTGCATTAGTTATGCTTGCATTATTTCTTATACATTGTTTGGTTTGATGTATTGGAAATAGCAAGTCTTGTATAAAGACTATTAAAAAATATTTGTTTACAAAAATACCCCCACATTATTATTATTATAATTAATATTATTATAATTATTCTTATTATAATTATTATTATTATTATTATTATTATTATAATTATCGACAATGCTAATGCATGCGTTATTTTTCCTAATACACTCTACCAAACGACCCCTTAGTGATTTTTAGTTTGTCCACATCAATCATTATCACTTACACAACAGTAGTGTAAATCTCACTTTAATAATGTTCCCATTTTTGTTTGGAAAGGGGCCCTTCTTGGACCACCAATGTCCAATATATATTTTTTATTTCGATTAATTTAAATTTGTGTCGTGCAAAATTTGACAAATATAATTGAACCTCGGTCATGTATGTTTGAAGTGAGACAACAAGGTTTGAACTTCAGCTGTATGAAACTTAAACATAACGTCTCACTTTAATTTATTAGTTAACCATGACAAAATTTAATATGATTTGACGTATACACCGATCAAAAGCACATTTTAAATAGATTCCCTAGAAATATTTAAACATAATTAGCCACATCGTTCGTTAATAGCAAGACTGTGAATGGGCCGGAATCTATTATTTGAGTGGATCAAGGCCCAATAAAGTCCCTGGGCCATTTCTACAGAATTGCAAGCCCAAAAATAACAGTTTAGCTTCATGGGCTTGAGGAGTTCAATCTCATTTCTTGGATGGGCTGGACTAGGTAGAGCCCATGAACTCTTGCCAAGAAAAGCACTATAGACCAATGACGATATTTAATTTTTATCGCCACACAAATATTATGTCACGTGAAGATAAGTATATGATATACTAATAGAGGTATAGTAATAATTGTTTGAGTAGATTTTGAGAAGAGTTGCTCTTTGAAGAAGCACAGTACGATAAAAGTTGTAAGATGGGGCAAGTGTGTGCGGTTATTGTCTATCGTTGTCCTTTAGCGCGATTAAAGATCAGAAGGAGCCAACTAAGTAAAAACAATAGTAAAAGTAAGGAGATTAAACTTTCGGATAAGACTAGGCAACTACTACCATTCTAGCGCAACATAAAATTGGAACGAAGGAATCGTAAAAGGCAATTTGCATAGTGTTTTTTATATATTCTTATCCAAAAACTAGGAAAAAGTGAAAAAGTTTTAAAAAGGGAAACGCTTTGGTAAAAATAAAATAAAAAATACAGTAATATTTATGAAAAATAAATTAAGTTACTAAAAAAGCAATTGATATAAAAAGTGGGGGCAAACTGCAAAAAGACTGAAAATGTGAAGGCACGGGTGAATGCCTTTTTCTTTTTTCAAACACTATTCCCAATTAACTTTATGGACTTTATATTTTGACCCCTCTATTTTTTAAAGTTTACTTTCGTTGTCTCAAATTATTTGTCGTGTTCTTTAAAAATAATTACTATTTCAAATTATTTATTATTTTAGAAGTTTGACAGAGAATAATTATTTTTTCTTATTTTACTTTGCGTAGTAATTATTTTTTAAGACTACACATAACTAAAACAAATATTCAATGTCTTAAAATATCAATGACAGTAAATAATTGAAGTCCTTCCTAATTACACTATTTTCTTAGAGAATCTGTAAAAAAATATGACAAATAATTTAAAATCCAATCGAGTAAAATATTCAATAAAGAAAATTATATCTTAAAATATCAATAAGAGTCAAATAGTTTAAAAAAAACTAATTACACTATTTTATTAAATAAATTATGAAAATACGAACAAACAGATAATTTGAAACGAACGGAGGAAATTATTCTCTCACATTTTGGACTTTAGATAAAGCAAACATCCAACATGGAGGAATCAATTTCTTCTCCTAGTTGGAAGAATAAGAAGAGTAAACGAATTCCAACAAAGATTTGGATTTTTGGCAATTCCCATACACTATTATTTAAGTGTTCCTAAATATTTTAATAATTGTGTGTACTTTTTACAAGTGTTTTAGTAGTAATTAATTATATTTTTTCATATAAAGCTTTGGGTTTTAGAAATGCGTCAAGAAAGTCACTCACTCATGTGTGTACATGCCTTGGTTTTTCTTTTCACCCCACCCACTTCATTTTGAAAGTTCAATATCGATATTAAGACTTAGATTAATATTGATTTATGTCACATAAAATTATTAAAAGGAAAAGTGTTTTTAGTCAGTTCTTTCTTTTTTCAATATTCAGAGCTTCAACTTAAATTTTATAGTTAAGATATAGAGATCTTATTTATCTCACTATAATTCTATATGATTCTTTTCAATTCTCGTTGTTCGTTTTTAATATTTTCCAAAGATTATGAGATATGGATTAATATTCACGGGTTTATTCAATTTTAGTAATATCAACTTAAATATTATGTGTTAAAAATCTTACTAAATAATTAAAAAGATAAATTTCGAACTCAATAAATTAAATAAATTACTTTACTGTAAAAGAAATACTAGTCATTTTAGATTTTTAGAGACAACACATAGTTTTGGTTTGTCTCCACATAATAAACTGAAAATTTAGCACTAGTAAGTAGTTACATCATCATGTCAATCAATTGGTGTGGTAAATTTATATTCTAGTTTCCAAAGTTATCATTGAACCAAAAGTAAATAAATACTAAGAGATTATTATATTGAGATTGGAAGGATGATGACATAAGTTCTTGAAATGGGGCGATAAGTATTTTGTTATTCTTGATAAAAAAAAAAACTTCAATTTTATTATTAAACACGTGAATTTTTGATGGATTTTTTTTTTATCAAGGTATGTTGGAAATATAGGATTCCCAACATAATGTCTATTGGTGAATCGCTTGCTGACTCCATTTCCTACTGACCTCTATTTCGAGAAATTTTCTCCAAAAATTCATGTGTTTTTAGTAGTGTTTGATCGAGTCATAAAAATGATTTATGACGAGTCAAATTCATACATGAAGTACGAAATGGAAGAAAAGTGAAAAGCTAGTAATTGGTTGAGTCATGAGAATTGAGTTGCCTTGGACAAAAAGTATTTCTTCCTTAAAATGAAACTTTTCTATTCGAATATAGATTAATTAGATTTCAATCTCGAAAGAAAATAAAAAAAGGAAAGTTGTTTACAAGTAGGGACAAGTTCTCAAAGTCAAATCCATACATGAAGTATGAGATGGAAGAAAAATATAAAAACTAGTAATTGTTAAATGGCAAAGTCCGAATTTTAATATTATGAGTACCAAATGTTAGTAATTGAGTTTTAAACTTAATATTGATAAATATTTAATAAATTTCTTAATACAGATATTCAATTTGAGCAAAAGTTACTAAATTCGACCGAACCTATATGCAAGATTCTAGCTCCGCCCTAATTATTTTAGTTGAAGAATTAAGGAATATATATACTTCTTATCTTTATGAAACTAAAATGTTGATATGAACATATCTTTTAAGTTGAATACTTGCGACTTTTAAGAGGCTTTAGGAGCCAAAAGGTTGAATTTACTTTATCCTTCTCAAATTCTTGGATTTTGATTGGTTTCTTTGGTTACTTTTAAGGGAAAATTGTATATAATAGCAAACTATTAATGCAAATTAAATGTTATAAGTATAGTTTGATTTAATTGTATCTCATAGCAAACTGTTGCTATTTCACCTCTCTCCTGGTGAATTTCGCTCGCCACTCTCGTTCTCTCCCTTGCCTCTCTCGTTTTTTATATAAACGCAAGTGTATAAAGTGTGTTTGTGTTTGTATAAAGCGAGAGAAAATTGTATATATACATATATTTTCGTTCCCCTCTCCCAGATCTCGCTCTCTCACTTGCCTCTCTCACTTTATACAAAAACGCAAATGTATAAAATGTGTGAAAATTGTATATATACATATATTTTCGTTCCCCTCTCCCAGATCTCGCTCTCTCACTTGCCTCTCTCACTTTATACAAAAACGCAAATGTATAAAATGTGTGAAAATTGTATATATACATATATTTTCGTTCCCCTCTCCCAGATCTCGCTCTCTCACTTGCCTCTCTCACTTTATACAAAAACGCAAATGTATAAAATGTGTGAAAATTGTATATATACATATATTTTCGTTCCCCTCTCCCAGATCTCGCTCTCTCACTTGCCTCTCTCACTTTATACAAAAACGCAAATGTATAAAATGTGTGAAAATTGTATATATACATATATTTTCGTTCCCCTCTCCCAGATCTCGCTCTCTCACTTGCCTCTCTCACTTTATACAAAAACGCAAATGTATAAAATGTGTGAAAATTGTATATATACATATATTTTCGTTCCCCTCTCCCAGATCTCGCTCTCTCACTTGCCTCTCTCACTTTATACAAAAACGCAAATGTATAAAATGTGTGAAAATTGTATATATACATATATTTTCGTTCCCCTCTCCCAGATCTCGCTCTCTCACTTGCCTCTCTCACTTTATACAAAAACGCAAATGTATAAAATGTGTGAAAATTGTATATATACATATATTTTCGTTCCCCTCTCCCAGATCTCGCTCGCTCACTCGCCTCTCTCACTTTATACAATTGATCTTTTTGTATATGTATACCAAAGCAGATTATACAACTGCTTTCTTTTGTATATGTATAGCGAAATATACATATTTATGTTTGCTATGGAGCGCAATTATGCAAACTTTGCTATAACATACAAATATGAATTTTGTATTTGCTATATGTGAAAGTTGCTCTACTTTTAATTTGTCCATTTAGTTTTTGCCACCTTATTTTATTCAAGTCAATATTCTAAAGGGATCGAGATTAATCAATAAATTATTGTTTATTAACAAAAATATATGATTTTGGAGCAACATGTATTTTTTCTTCATGCATCCATAATAATTCAAACACGCCGCATACATTTCACTAGAAAAACACTCTCAAGTCCCAACCACATAGTTTTTTTTAGAATCGAAACTTAAAATCGAGATTTCTAATTAAAAGTAACATGCTTGTTAGTGTTGAAGCAACATTATCCTTCTTATCAAATCTATCATTCTTTGGCTAAGAAAATACCTAAAATATATAGTTTGAAATTAATATTCTTTTTGTAATTTTTTCAATTTCTCCTATTTTTTACAACTTTTTTTAGAATCAAATCTCGTAAATTTGCACTTTTATGTATTGCTGCAACTTTACAAAACTACCAGCAAGATTCTCTAAAAGTACAAGAAATTTAAAGGAATATTAATTTTATTATGATTAATTATAGAACAAACATTTTTTTAATTAAAAAAAGGTGTAGTGGATAAAGAATAGTTGACAAATGAAAATAAATGATAAAAAAAATAAAATCTTCTATAAGATTAAATATTCTAAAACCGTGGTCCTCTTTGGAGGAATTTATTCGATAAAGATTTGTACTTTAATATCACACTATAGTAATTGTACTCCCAATAAACTTTTTTAAAAAAAGAAAATAAAGAAACTCATTTTTTAAAAAAGCTCATCAACTATAGTCTATAAGTGATGCACAACACACCTTAGATAAATCATTTTGGAATGAAATAGTAGTAAAATAAAGAATTTTATAAGACATCACAAATTAATTCGTAAGATACATGCATTTTTAGCTTCAATAATAAACGAATAGACTTCTCGTGTTACAGAGTTATGAAGAAGTATAGACGAATCTCATATTGAGCTGAGAGAAAAATGTTTTTTTTCTTTTATAAAATATAACACAAGTTCACATGATACATCTAATTTCAATCTCAATAATAGCGTAACTCGAGAAATAAATTCGTGAAATCTGTTAGACCGATAACTTGAATTATGACATAAATTCTTTTATAATCTAGTGGAGGAAAACAAGTGTGCTATGCTAGTTGAGAGGGTTGGGAATATTCCCCACGTTCTATGAACTCTATTTGAAAAGAAGAAGAAGAGAAAAAAAAGAGATCAAATTCCTTTACTTTTGTGTTTGTGTGTGTGTGTGTGTTTTTAGGAGTTTGAAGGGACAAAAAAGTTGGAATTTTATCAATTTGGAATAATTTGCATGTTGTTGAGTATTTGGATTTTTTATCCAATAGATATTTCTCTTTTAACCTTTTTTTTTATAAAAATTTATACCTTTATCCTACTCAACATGATAAACTTCCTCATATCGAGAATCAGCTATAACGATCTTAAGTTAATATATTATAACACTATATTTAGGAGTGAAGTTATAGTATTAGCTATGTATTTTGACGAATTCAATAGTTTTGCTTAGTTTTTGTATTAAAGGCGAATTCAATACTTGAAGTTTATAGATTTCTACAATAATCTCAATTGTACATGTTAGTTAACTGTTAATTTCACACCACTAATTAATATAAAATAGATTTTACTTGAGCCAAGAATTTATCAACTATAATAATCTATTTATTTTCATAAGATAGAGATAAAACTGCGTATACATTATCTTTGTCATACTCCACATGGTAACTAATGAAAAATAGATATTTGAGAAGGACAAGGATATTTGTTTGTTGGAAAATTGTTTCCTTTTATATTTTTTTCTGTTGAAAAACAAATCTCCAAAATCTTGAGAAATTGACTTACTCCAATAATGAAATACAGCTATTGAACATAAACTCTCATGTGTATTAGTAATTTTTTATTGCCACTTTTTCATCCCAAATATTAGAAAATTAAAAGTCAGTAATTACTTTAAAATTAAAAAAATTACCCTTGCAATTTTAATTAAATGTTTAAGTTGATAAAAAATAATTGGTAGATAATTAAATATCGTCCCTATAATCAAGAAAATCAAATGTCTTTTTTTTTTTTCCCGTAATGTGTTAATTAAAAGTAATATGAATATGTGACTTGTGTTGAAAGGCGGGTTGACGAGAGCAGGTCAAAGAGAAGTTAATAAATTTCTAGACTGACAAACTTTCGAAGCAGAGAGACACATATCATCTTAGACGAAGGATAATAGGGGCGGACCCACCCTTGGCCTAGGGGTGAAAAGCGACACCCCTTCGCTGGAAAATTACATTGTATATAGAGGTTCGAAATTTCTTAAGGTTGTGTAGGATTGCAAAAATTCCTTAAGGTTGTGTGTTCAAGCGTCCGCCACTGAAGGAGAAAGTCTATTATTTTTGGACTCGACAATGCCTAAGGACAAATTCATGAGATCAATTGGGCGAAAACAAACAATACATGTCATGAGTTTAAATTGTGACAAATATATGTATCAGATCTGATTATTCTCTCAGTATAGTGACGATTAGGAAGCAAACATCACCCACGATGTTGAATGATGGAGGGTGGACCGATGAGGACGAATCATAAAGAAGGACTGACAATTTTTTGAAGAAGTAATGCACATGACACCTTAAGCGAATCCTACGTTCAAATAAAAATTGAAAAGTGAGAAATTTATAAAGTATAACACACTCATTTTGTCCAAAAGATACATTACATAATAATTTTGAAATAAATGAAAAAGTGTTGGGTTAATTTGTTTACTTCTCTTTTCACTTCCTCACTCTTTTTTACTTCAAAATACATACTTTTCCTATGAGAAAAGAAACTCAAAAAATGATGATTTTTTTTCAATTAATGGCTTCTATTATAACTTGCTTTTGATAAGCTTATCATTAATTGAGTTCTAGTGATAAACTAATAGTCTTTTCCCCTTTTTCTTTTTTTTTTTTGTTAAAAAAATATAAACAAAAACTTCTACTTCTTGTCAATAATGTGAATAAATTGAGTAATACCATTGAAAAGACACAATATTTCAAAATTAAGACTATACCGACCCCAAAATTATTAATTTCGAAAGTGAAAGTTCAATTATGTATATGAGAAAAATAATCTCACATTTTATTTCAAAATTGTTAATTCTTATTACACAAACTATAAAATATGAATTGACTCGATCGTAAAAGGCTACAAATTTATAGCACCAAAAGAAATAACAAAATAGAATTTCAAGCATAAATATGAGTTAGCTATATACTAAAATGAATATTAGACACTAGATACTAAAATTAAAAAAAAGAATTTTATTGTACAAAATCGACAAATTTATCTCATTTACCTACGAATTGAGATAAAATAATTTCAAATTTGATAAAATAAAATAAAACATTTTAGAATTAGATTTAAAATAAATTTATACAATATTTAATTAATGATATAAATTTATCCCACCTACCAAAGACCCTAATAGCCTATTGTTGACTAACTATTCAATAGAGCATATATTAAAGAAAAAAAAAAGTGATAAAAATTTCTTGAAAAGAGAGAATATTTCTAATTTTGTATAATGACAGAAACAGTATAAGCAATTATACCTAATTAGCCTTAATCATGAATGTATAAGTAAATCCAAGTAAATAAAGTACTACACCTACAAAGAGGATTACTTTATTCTGACTAACTTATGAAATTTTGTCATATCAACAACTTTTTTCAAGTGTTTTATTTTTACCAAGTAATTAAACCAACCAAGGATTAACTCTATTCCATTTGAGTGGTGTTTGATATTCGCTTTACTTCCTCATAATTTAAATTTGTGTCGCATAAGATCGATTAAAGAAGAAAGTGTTTTTTATTAGAATTTTTTTGCTATTCACATGGCTTGAACTCCAAAATTTCTAATTAACCATCTAGGGTCATTTTATAATCACGAGATTCTACATGAATAAGTTATCTAAACTATAATCACAACCTTAGTACTTGTTTTACCTAATACCTACGATCAAACCAAAAATAAATATAACCTCAAACTTAAATTGGAATAATGCACCTAAATCTTTAATGGTAAGTTAATAAGCAATATATGCATATGCTCCATTTCAAATAAATGTCATTTTACCAATAAAAGAAAAATTGTCATAAAACAAGTGTCACTTTAGGAAATCAAAACAAAATTAGTACTATATTTTTCCAACTATATCTTTATATTCTTTCTTCTTAATATTGTTCAGTTTTAAGAGACATTTATCAAATTAAAATAATTTGGTAAACTACACATTTTATCTATCGATTTTTTAAAGGGTATAATTTTGTTAAGGTGACACTTATATATACTCTTTTTGTTTCAATTTGTTTGTCATACTTTGTTTTTAGTTTACTTCAAAAAGAATATTTATTTTCTTTTTCGATAACTTTTTGATTTCAACTTTCTACATGACATATTTTAGAGTACAAGATCAAAAAGTATTTGATATATATTTAATTTAAAATTATAATTTTTTTAATTTTTAAATTCCGTATCAAATTAAAAATGATAAACAAATGGAAAGGAGGGAGTATATAACTTTCTGTAATAAGTTAAATTACAGTAATGAACTATAATGGTTGTTACAACTTACCATTTATTAGTTTCACCAAAAATTCAAAATAAACTTGAAACAATAAATAAATTAAATTAAGAGTATTAAACATTGGAAAAGGAAATATAGGTTTAATAATTATATACTATTGTCAAGTCTTTTCTTAGTAGACTATCAGAAAGAACAAAATTATATATAGAGTAGTAGAGTAGTACTTGCAGAACCAAAACAGTGTGTTTTCTCTTTTTCTTACAATAAATCCACAAAAATCCTTCACACATTTTCTTCTTTTTGCCTTTACTTGTTTCCTATAAATAAACAAGTAATGACTTTTTCTTTTTATGGTAAATATTATGGTGAAAAGTGAAGAAAAATACTTATTCATTTTTAATTAGAATTTTAAATTTAAATTTTGAGTATGTTATCATCTTTGATTAAAAAAATAGGGGTTCCTTTATCGTGTCAATTTGAATTTAGTTGAATTTCAGTATAAATTAGAATAAAGCTAGAATACTAGTTATGAGTTCGATTGAATTCAATATTTCAATCTAAGAATCTATTTAGATTGATTATTTTAAGTTTTTTTAAAAAGAAAATCAAAATAACATTTAAATCCTTTTTAGTGTTTGGATGAATTTATAAACTATTTTTAAATAAGTAAATTTCAGGCTAGAAATGTTAAAAATTAGCCAAAAACTAGTCAATCCAAACAGACTCTAATACTTGTGTCGATCTTAAAAAAATTCATTAATAGGCTCTAATACTCGTATTGATCTTAGAAATTTCATTAATATGTATAATGTGAGACTTTTCGTCATCATTTTAATTATGTCGGACCCTTGTACAAACAATGTTGAAGCGAGAATATAGATATTGAGTTCGATCAAACTTAATAGTTTTAATATAAATCTTATATTTGACGTAAAAAGTCCGTTGAATATGTACAAATCACTAACTTAAAACTCAATAACTCGAAATAACCAGAATTTCAAACTCATAAACTTTAATTCTTTGTTCCGCCTCTAAATACTAATATCGTCCGAAAAGAAAAAAATGATTTTCTTGAAAAGAAAAAGGTGTACCACATAAGTATTCGTCCATTCTTAATCAAATATCTCAAATTTAATTCATGAATATAGAATCCACCTTCCTTTATCTCAATGAAAGACGATTTGAAAAATAAATTTTATCGAATCTCAATACAAATCTCGAACGTTCGCAAATTAAAGAGGGAGAGAAGAGATTGGTCCATTGTTTTTTTTCTCAGTAGGCATATTGCTGTCACTCTCAAATTCTGAGCTTCAAAAAAAAAAAAAAAAAAAAATCTCTCTTCCCTCTCTCTGAGTCCTCTCACTTTCACTGATTTTCTTCATATCATCTCCACACCTGATTCTCTTACACCAAAAACACAGTACAAAAAAATTAGTAAAAAAAAAATATTTGAAAAAAAAACACAAACAAACTCAGATAAAGCAAAAGGAGAAACAGAGTTGGTACAAATACCAACAAAATAGACAGACTGATAAAGAACCTGTTTCTTTTCCTTTACACTCCCTCTCACTTTTTTTTTTAGTTTTTGACTGAAAAAAGACACAATTTTTAATCATTTATATGAACCAAAATGTTAAATAAATTCATGGGGTTTGCTTAATATATGTGTTGAATAATTTGATTTCACTTTCTTGGGTTTTTTTTTTTTATCGTCAATGGCTTCCATTTTCTTGATTTTTGTTCTCTCTTTGCTTCTGTTTTACCCTTTTCTTTGTTTTTCATATGAAGCTAGGAATCATGAAGGTAAACAAAAAAAAAGAATCCCATTTGCTTATTTTTCAGTTTTTTGTTTTCAAAATTTGATCTTGTTGTTTTGATGTATAGTGGAAGCTTTGATTGCTATAAGGAGAAGTTTGGATGACCCAAAAAGAGCTTTAAGTAATTGGGATGAAGATTCTGTTGATCCTTGTAGTTGGGCTATGATCAGTTGTTCTTCTGAAAATCTTGTTATTGCACTGTATGTTTAATAGTATTTTTTTTTTTTGGAATTTTATGGTACTATATGATTATATTGGTTGTTAAAGATTGAAACTTTTACTGTTTTATCAACTAAAAAAGTGTTTTTTTTTGTTTGTAGAGGAGCTCCAAGTCAAGGTTTATCTGGGGTTTTGTCTGGGATGATATCAAATCTTACAAACCTTAAACAAGTGTAAGAGACAATTTTTTAATGTTTTTGTTGTATGTAATTTCAAATTTTGATGACCACATTTGGTTAATTTTCTTGTATGTTGAAAATTGTGTAGTTTATTGCAAAACAACAACATTTCTGGGCATATTCCAAGAGAGCTAGGGAAACTTCCTAATCTTGAAACATTGGATCTGTCTAATAATCATTTCTCTGGTCATGTTCCTGATTCTTTGGGTCTGTTAAACAGTCTTCAGTATCTGTAAGTGTATTAAACTTTCAAAATTTTCATTTTTGTGTGATTATGATTATGTTTTTAGAGTTGAATGGTCTAAAACACACATGCAGTATCACGTTTTTGCGAGTTTGCTACGAATTATCACCTAAAACATATCTCAACGCCATCTCATAGTTGTGTTTTGATAAATAGTTGGTGATGGTTTAAGAAGGAAAATTGAACACATGATAGTTTAGGTAGAAAACGTGCGAAATCTTGATACTTCAAAGTGTGGTTTTTACCATTATCTCTTGTTTTTCCGAGTACCCTTTTTCCTTTAATTGTTGTTTTCTCATGTAGACAATGTTTAAGTGCTATCTTATTCTTTGACTATTATGTTTTTGTTTTTTGTTGATGTCTTGTTCTGGGGTTTGTCTTGTAATGGAGTAGAAGGTTGAACAACAACAGCTTGTCTGGTGCTATTCCTCTTTCTTTAGCCAGGGTCCCTCAGCTTGCTTTCTTGTGAGTATTGCTTCTTTGAATCTATGACTTTTGTTTGATTTTGTTTTATTTTTTTGTCTGATTGTCCTGAGAATTGGAATTATCTAGTCACTTTCTTGAATCAGCCTTATGTTAAAGCTTTTTTTGTTTAAAGGAAATTGAATAGTTTGTTCTGTTTAGGGGTATTATTATATTTTAACTTATTATTCACTTTTATTTTATTTAGTATGACGATGATATGCAATGAGCTTAAATGAAAGTGGGGATTCATATTGTTGACTCCAACTTGTTTGGGACTGAGGCATTGTTGTCGTCGTCGGATAGTGTTTTTTTTTTTTTTTGTATAAAGAAATGATTAGTGTGTTCTGATTAGGGGTATTATTATATTTTAACTTATTTTTTACTTTTATTTTATTTAGTATGACGATGATATGCAATGAACTTAAATGAATGTGGGGATTCATTATGCGGACCCCAACTTCTTTGGAACTGAGGCGTTGTTGTTGTCAAATAGTGTGTCTGTTTTGTGTAAAGGAAATGAATAGTGTGTTCTGTTCTGGGTTATTATTATATTCCTACTTATATTTCACTTTTATTTAATCTAGTGTGACGATGATATGCAGTGAGCTTAAATGAAAGTGGTTATTCATATTGTCGACGCCAACTTGTTTGGGACTGAGGCGTTGTTGTCATTGTTGCCGTTGAATAGTGTGTTCTGTTTAGGGGTCTTTTTTATCTTCTAACTTATTTTTCACTTTTATTTAATCTAGTATGACAATGATATGCAATGAGCTTAAATGAAAGCGGGGATTCATATCGTGGACTCTAACTTGTTTGGGACTGAGGCGTTGTTGTTTTTGTTTTCATTGTTGAATAGTGTGTTCTGATTTTATGAACCTCTTATTCTTTCAGGGACTTGTCTTTCAATAATCTGAGTGGACCTATTCCTAAATTTCCTACGAGAACTTTCAAGTATGGATTCTCTGCCCAACTCTTATTATGTTACTTATAATTGTGTTCTTTTGTACATACAAATTGTCTTGTTTAAGTTCTAATTGTGATTTTTCTTTATCCTTGATGTTTTCGTAGTGTCGTGGGTAACCCTTTGATATGTGGAAATCACTCTGCTGAGACTTGCTTCGGATCGGTTAACCTGATGCCCCTTTCGTTCGACATTGATTCCACCGGTAAAGTTTAGAAAAGTTTCTCATGATTCAACAATGTTTAGACATAAATACAATTTAATTATCTTAAACTTCTTTCTGTTGTAACCAGGTAAGCGAAACTCGAAAAGACTAGCCATTGCTATAGGACTTAGTGTCAGCTTCATCTCTCTTTTCCTCTTGGGATTCGGATTCATAATTTGGAAAAGGAACCAAAACAGGAAACAGTCTATTCTGAACATTAATGGTGAGTCTTAGTAGCATTTTGTGTATTTGATGACGGTTCAAAGTTATTTACGTTTCGTATTTTTGTTCCAGATATGCAAGAGGAGGATCTAGTTAGACTAGGGAATCTCAGAAGCTTCACATTTAAAGAACTTCAACGTGCGACAAACAGTTTCAGCTCTAAGAACATTCTTGGTGCTGGAGGATTTGGCAATGTTTACCGTGGAAAGTTGGGGGATGGCTCGTTGGTCGCGGTGAAACGATTGAAAGATATTAGTGGAACTGCTGGAGAGTCACAGTTCCGGACGGAATTGGAGCTTATAAGCTTGGCAGTACATAGAAATTTGCTCAGATTAATTGGTTATTGTGCTACCCCAAACGAGAGACTTCTCGTGTATCCTTTCATGTCTAATGGCAGTGTGGCATCAAGACTTAGAGGTAAACACCTTGTGTACTCTTTTCAGCCAATCGCATGCCTTACACATTGTACTCCTTCGTTTCTATTCGTTTGTCTGGTTTTGATTTGACACGGAGTTTAAGAAAGTAAAGAATGATTTTTGAATCTTGAAGTCTTAAACTAAAGATATGGAGAGTGTACCAATATGTCTTTTAATCTTGTGGTCTTAAACATGCCATGTGGTCTTAAAAAAATTGATGGAATGTACACATTCTTAATCCATTTTTCGCGATGACAGGAAAACCAGCACTAGATTGGAATACTAGGAAGAGAATTGCAATTGGAACTGCAAGAGGTCTTCTTTACCTCCACGAGCAATGTGATCCAAAGATAATCCACAGAGATGTGAAGGCGGCAAATGTCCTATTAGATGACTTCTGTGAAGCTGTTGTCGGGGACTTTGGCCTTGCAAAGCTCCTCGATCATGCTGACTCTCATGTTACCACAGCTGTTCGTGGAACAGTTGGCCATATAGCGCCAGAGTACCTTTCCACCGGTCAATCATCCGAAAAAACGGATGTGTTTGGATTTGGTATCCTCTTATTAGAGCTTATAACTGGGATGAGAGCTCTTGAATTGGGAAAAACAGTAAACCAGAAAGGAGCAGTACTTGAATGGGTATGTATGTTGCTTTATTCATCTACCAGTTATTGAATTCTATGTTGCTCGAACTCTCCAAAAATGCACTACTTTTGAAGGCTTCGATACGCATGTGTTTTCATTTTTGAAGAGTCCGAGCAACCAATATTTCCTTTAAATAAAAGTGAAAAATGGAGCTCCAGTAGCATCACTTACTTAGTGATTTTTTAACCTTTGTTAGTCGGACTCTTCAAAATGTAGACTGGTGCATATCGAATCCTCGAAAAAACTAGTACATTTTTTGATAATCTGATACGGATGCAACAACATTTTTGTAGAGTTCGAGCAAAGTAGGTTTTAACAAAAAGAGTCTTGCTTAGATTTTCTCATGAACTGCTGCTTAACAACAAGTGTGGCTTGATTGCAGGTTAAGAAAATGCAGCATGAGAAGAACGTCGAAGCTCTCATCGACAGAGAGCTTGGGAGCAACTACGACAGGATCGACGTAGGGGAGATGTTACAAGTGGCTATACTCTGTACTCAATACCTACCGTCCCACCGTCCCAAGATGTCTGAGGTGGTCCGAATGCTCGAAGGTGATGGCCTTGCTGAAAAATGGGCTGCATCTCATAACTATGATGGCTTTTCTCTAACCAAAAACAGTAACAAAACTCAGACTAAACATTCTATGGTGCCTCTTGGATATGATGACAATGATCATGATCATTTGACCGTGTTTGGGATGATGGATGATGACTATGACACACATGCCATGGAGCTTTCCGGTCCAAGATAATAGCGAAATATCATCGAGGTCTGGAGAGGGTACGATGTACACAAACCTTACCCCTATTTCTATGGGATAGAGATGCTATTTCCGATGACCCTCGGCTCGTAATAGCAAAATATCCAAAAGGAAAAGAAATTGAACATAGGTACCTAATTCTTTTCAAATTTTTATAAGTTAGTACCACAATTAACTCTATCAAAAAGCATGTTGGAGAGGAAAAAGAAAGTAGTTCTTTTTTAAAATTTTTTTTTGTTGGTTTTCTTTAGATGGTGTGAAAATAGGAGTTTGCTATGTTTGATAAAAGTACACTTTTAAGGAGTTTATGGGACTAATGTAAATAACCCTCTTCATCAAAAGTATCAATCTTTATGAGTAAATATAGTCTTTTGCACTAAATAACTAATAACTTTCTTTATGTTGCTTGCCTTTGGTAAAAGAGCCGTAACTTCCTCATACGATAGTGAAATGACATGATTCTTTTTCTTAAATGTCTTAAATAATGATACGGATCTGCTCGTTTGATCTAAACTTAATTTCGTTCTCATTTGGCCAGTCAAATATCATTTCTGTTTGGAAAATAATAATAAAACAAGAAGAAAATCCTAAATATATAAAACACAAGAACTAAAAATATGACACGAGCAACGAATCATGCTAAAAAAATGATAGGAGGGGTAGTTTTGAGCCTAAAAATATTTGGTGAATGCAATCACATTATGAATGATGGTGAAAAAGGATGCAACAAGTTCATCTCTCCATCACGACTAGTAATTGCAACAGTGCATAGCCATCCCTCTGTGGGAAAACATTCTGAATTTTTAGCTTCGGGGAGAAATAAACGCAAAACTTTATTCTTGGAAAGAGAGTAAAATTCACGAGAATCATCTTCATGTTTTGCACCAAGCATAAGTAATGGAATTTGGGGAGAAAACACATCGAATCGTCCTTGATATTGGTGATTAGCCAAGAGGCGGTACAAACAAAACGAAAGGCAATGAAATCTTCAATAACTTTTAACACGATTTGCAATGTGAGAAATCACATCATTGGAAAGTTAGTCTTATTTGTTGTTTCACATCATGCCCTAGTATTGCATTATTTGTGAGAACTCGGCCATTTGAAAAAAAGAGATCAAATATCTTATACCTCACACCAAACGACTCCTTATCAATTTTATTTAAAAGAACATAATACTAATTCAAAAGTGAACAATGTATCTAAATTTAGATCCAGAGATTTAAAGATATCTATGTATATTCTATTTACATATTAACACATTTATGTATTTGACAAGCTCGTCAAAAACAAATTATAATTGAAGCCATTGACCATTTTTTGAGTTTCTTTTCTAATCGTAAAAGTATATATTTTAAGTAATAATAAAGAATGGGGAAGTGAAAAGAGATGTAAATAAATTTACTTTCCTAAAAATATTATTCCCTCCGTAAAAGTATTCATTTTAAAGGAATAACAAAGAATGGGGAAGTGAAAAGAGAAGTAAATAAATTTACTTCCGTAAAAATATTATTCTCTCTCCAACAATAGTTGTTCACTATACTAAAAATAGTTGTCCAACAATACTTGTGCAATTTAGAAAATCAAGAGATAATTTATATTTTGTGTCTATTTTACCTTGCTATTAAATATTATTTATCATCTAAGACATTTTTCAAAGTATTAAATTTAATAAAGTGAAAGGATAGAATAGTAATATTACCCCTATTATTTATTATTTCTAATTAAGGGGTGTGGCGGTGTCCAAGTCTATTAATAGTAGATAACTATTGTTGGACAGAGGGAGTATATATTAATTTTTATTTTCAATTTATATAACATAAATAGAATATTGAGAGTTAATCAAATATTTTCTTTGGTTAATTATTGTGATTTATAGTATTTTTAACGCAATTTACAAGCTTGTAAATTAACAAAATGTCTTTTTAACTATTGAAAATGTTTTTACTATCTCTATTCTAATTAATGTGGAACAAATGAAATATGGAGAGTCAATCAAATCTTATTTTTTATCGTAATTTTTTTCATAGGTGACACAGATAAAATCTTGAGATTCAATAAAAAATTTCTTTTTGGCCATAGGTTTTTAAATTTTAATTTCATTATTATACATTTTTAGTTATTATGATTTATAGTATTTTAAATGCAATTTATAAATTAATTTAAGAATATCAACTTTATCAAGGGTTTATCTGTTAAATTAAAAAGTGGAAGGGTCTATTTGCAAGTTATGACACATATATAAGTCGTTATATTTGAAATCCATTTTTGTACCTTCGTTTCTGTTATTTCCCCTCTCTGTTTTTTTTTGTATATGTTATTTCCCCTCTCAATACCCTTTTCCTCTCTGTTTATTTCTGCCTATGTGTAATTGCAATGAAGGGGAAAAAGATAGATTTTGAAGAAATTTCTTCAAAGAAAAAGGATATGTTACTGTCAAATTCGCCTTCAAGAACGGTGCATAAATGCGTTCAAGACATCTGTGTTGAATTTTATACCCAATGTACAAAATTCAAGAAAATTACTTTCCAAGAACATAGCATACCTTTTAGTAATTATGATTGTAGAATATTTGATGTTCTGACTTTTCACCCATGTACTGAAAGTAATTTTCATAGACAGGACATTTATGCTCCCTATCAATCTTAACCTCATGATGATATTGACGATAATGATTCTCCAACTTTGTAGTGCTACTGAAAGTAATATATCTAATTCCCACAGACAGGACATGTATACTCCCTATCAATTTTAACCTCATGATGATATTGACGATAATGATTCCCCAGCTTTGTAGTGCTACTGAATGTAATGTGATATATGCAAATGTATGTCCAAGGTTTTGAACATAATGGAGGAAGGAATAGACTCACCGGGATCAAATGGAAAATGTGTGTATATGTGGTTGTGCATCAATCCGGTTCCTTCCAAAATCAAGAGCTCACTTCTGTTATTTGTCAAGATAAATACCAAATAACTTCTGTTATTTGTTTTCTATCACTTGAGCAACTATTTTTGTAAAGAGCTTTAAAAAAGAAGACTTTATATTGCTTTTGGAAGATTGTTTTACACTTTGCTTGATTGAATTACAAATGAGAACCATCTATTTATACTACAATTTTAGAGGGTAAAGTTTAAATAAAAATTACTACACAAGTCCCTACATTTTTACAATATAGTCCTTTTTCTAGAATTCTCTACAACACTAGAGTATTCTAAAGTATTCCAAAATATATTCTAGGATATTCTTGAGTCTTCTGCAAACCTCTCCACAATTTCCCTAATTCACCATATAAACAATGTCAACGCCAACTTCGACAATTACTTATTGGGAGCATCACCATAACCCAAGCTTTTCCCCAAAGGCATACTGCCCCAACTCATGATATATATCTAAACATTTTCTGGATCATTTGCCATAAAGTGTATACAAAGTTATAATCCAATCAGAAAATTACTATTTTTTCATTGGAATTTATCATTGAAAAATAGTCAGAAAAAATTAATAGTGTTTTCACACGAAGAAAGTTTGATGGAAAAATCATTTTTTATAATATAAATTTCTAATTGATTTGTGGTGGAATTTCAGGAATTCATCGGTAATAATGAATGATGTACTCTTTATCTTGTTCATTCTTTTTTCCATTAAAATCTCCAAATTTAGAACAAATCGACTTAGCAACCAACTTCGATGTACGATCACAACTTAGCTCAGATGCAAAACTAGGTGGGGATCCGTGGATTCGGACGAACCTACTAGCTTTTTCTTAAACCCTGTATTTTATTAGAAAATTAAATAAATAAATATGTATGTATATTAACTTGTGAACCCCCTAACAAAATTGATTGATTGTTCAGGGGGTAAGGAAATTGTGGTGCAAATGTCTTTCACATAATGTTAATCAACAAAAGTTTTTTTTTAAAGAAAGCATGTTTTACAATATTATTTTCTCTTCTGTCCTAAAATTTAAAATCCTCAAACTCATAATCATGGTTCCGCCTCTGACTTAGCTATATCACGTATTTATGTCCTTATGTTATGGTACAATTCTCATGGTGGTGGTGGTTCGGCTTTTTGGCATCCCGGAGACCTCAACTGGACTCATATTGAATCCCCGAGGTTTATTAGTGTGGCATCTATGATTTACCATAAGTGCCAATTTTATTATATATGTTATGGTGGCCGATTCTATAATTTATATTCTAACTTTAAGCCGCATTTAGTTGTTATATTATATAAAATATTTTATCAACACCCAATTCAATTATATCTGGTTAAAGTATCCGGTGCATTATTACTTATAACTCGATTTCATAAGAATGATGAAGATGAAGTTGATTTTGCCAATGGTCGAAGATCAGTGTTTGTGAACTAGATGTCACCAAAGGCGAATTGAAGGAGATTAAGAACTTGAAAGATTCAACAATCTTTGTGGGGCGTAATGGAGCAAGTTGCATTGACTCTTCTAAATTTAGAGGAATCAAGCCAAGCCAAGTTGGAAGAGACATGAGGGCTTACAATTTGGAAGTCGGTAAAATAGAATTAGTATATCGTGAATTGTCAACAAGTCTTATTTGCCCGTCAACTTGGATATCACTATCATTCATAATTTGATCCAAATAGTTATAGTTGATGTATGTTTCAATTACATTCAAATAATTACATATATATGCATTTGCAAAATTGTTCAATAAGGATTGAATGTATTTACATTTAGTGTCAGTGTTATTATAGAATTTGTTTTGGTTAATTTGGTTATTTATTTGAGTTTAAGGAATTGCAAACTGAAATACTGGGAAATACAAAAATTACCTATCGTATACTAATTTAAAAATATCTTTATCTCTTCCTCCTAAAATATTTTACCAAACACCAAAAAGTTCAATCCAAATATCCAATCCCAAATGAGATTAAAAAAAAGACAACAAAGTAATAAGTTCTAATGCTTGATCTTGAACTTGATAAACTTCGGATTTGATTGGATAGTTTGCCCTTGAATTTGTTAGGTGGTGAAAAATAATTTGATGATTGTAACGAATTCGGGCTTGAGACTCAACTTTCACAAATGAAAAACTTGAAATCGATTGCTTATGATCTTGATTCACACTTCATCGTCAGACTTGATCACAAATGAAGATCGTGAATTTTGGGCTAATGAAGTGGATTAAAATTTTGACGTCCAACTAGATGAACTTTGCCCAAATAAAATTAATTACATATTTGACTGCTCAATTAAAAATATGTAAACTTTCTATTCAATATACAAATATTATACATAAAAAAAGTTCAAACTTTTTACGTTAGTCGAAATTGTTCAAATACTAAAATTTTATTATAATTATGACACTAATGACATGTTCATGATTTTTAATAGTAGTTATTTATTTCTCTTTGACTTCACATCATAACCAAGCTATTTATCCTTTACAGATGAGCGCACATGCCCAACAATTTAAAGAGATCATATTAATAATTCAAGCTTTGATAATAATAATAGTCATATAAAGCTATAGTATACGAATTCAAGCTTTGATAATAATAATAAAATGTAATAGATATTAAAAAAAACTGCACCTCATTCTAGAAATAAATCGGAAAACACAAAAAATCTCTCTTGAATTTGACAGCAAAATTTACTTTAGCACTTTAACTTTATATATAATTATTTACCCCCCTAATTTCATTTCAAGTGAATTTAAATTCACCCTAAATTTATAAGACCAGTCTCACATGACAAGTGCATTCCACACGCGTCATGTCATTGACACATCAGTACCACATCGTTGTCACGTCAGAGCCACATTGATAATTATTTAAATTTTGAATTTTTTATTCCTTTTTTTTTGTTTTCTTAATTCACAATTTTAGAAAGGAAAAAAAAGAAAAAGAAAAATTCATCCAAGATTATAAAAAAAATTAAAATTCTCAAAAAAGATCTAATTGCACGGATCCAAAATTCTCAAGACCATTTTCACTAAAAAAAATTCCATCTTTAAGGCACTTTATCAAAATAAATAAATAGTAACAACTAAAAATTTAATTAGAGATGAAAAAAGTATAATTTTTCATTAAAAAAAGCTTTTAAGCTCATCAAATCAATAAACAATTCTATAAGTAATGATCTTGAAGCAAAAATAAGTTGTTGATTGTTTTCATTTTTTTCCTTGTTCATAACAATTAAAAATAAGTGAGAATAAATTCTTATTTACTGATAGAAAATAAATGGGGGTATGAGTGTTTCGAAGAAGGAGAAAGAAGGGGAGAAGAGGGGTTCATCGAAGAAGGAGAAATAAGGTGAGGGTGAAGGGTTTCAAAGAAAGAAAAAGAAAGTAGGGAGTTCGAAGAAGAAAATGAAGAAGTGGTGCAGGTGGTGGCAAGGAGTGGTGGGGTGTGAGGGAAAAAAAATGCTAGGGTTGTTGGTGGATAGGGGTGGTGGGGTGTGAGGAAGATGAAGGGAAAAACTCTTATTGGCTGAAAAGAAAAATAAAAGTAGCCCAATTGTTTTTTTTCTCTTTAATTTTTTATTATTTAAGCGCTGATTTTTTGTATTTGCCACATGAGTCATTAAAGAGATATTTAATTCACTTGAAAGTTGTTTAGAAGGTATTTAAATGTCCGTATAGTTCAAGTACTAAAGTAAGTTTTGCAGCTAAATTCAAGGAGGATTTGATGTATTTTCTCAAATAAATAAAAAATAACATTCATTCGTCTTATCAATTCTAAAAAATAAAGTTCGATAAATAGTTAACGAAGACTAAAATTATTATTTTATAAATAAATTTAATTTTATCAAAATTATTGGATGCATACTCAAAAGAGATCATTTTTTTCAAACTTTCTAACATAAATTGTGATCCTCTACTCATCAAATGTCTTGAATTTCATCCCGAATATAATAAAAATCAAGTTGACATCCTAAAAATGAACCTATGTTCATATCCAAATTAGTGGAGGCTTAATGTAGACATCGAACACTCTTTAGTCAAATCTCTCAAATTCAATTTGAATACAAAAAATAACGTCATTATCCTAAATAATGAGCCCTATATGAATATCTGAGTTAGTCAAGATCCAATATAGATATTTGACACCTCTTAATTAAGTGTCTCCAAATTATAATTTAGACGTAGAAAAACTTATGTCACCACCCTTAAAAAAATAAGCCTTATGTACGTATCCAAATTAATCGAGCTTCATATAATTAGCGGGCACATTTGAGAAAAACAAAACAAAAAACTATTTAAACTCTGTTTACTGCATCTTCAAGCTTTCTCTGCAAATTTATTTTCTTAGAAAAAAAAACTTTAGAATCAGATGGCAAATCAACCCTCTTCTTACCCAATTCTTTGTGCTTCCTTCAATCAAGACCACAGGTAATCCTCAATTTTACAAGAATTTTTTTTTGTGGGTATTAATGATTTCTCAATCTTGATTTAGCTATTTGTTGTAATATTTTTTTAATTGTTTTTGTTGCTTTATTTAGTTGCTTTGCTATTGGAACAAGGGAAGGGTTCAAAATTTTTGATTGTAAAACTGGAAGGCTCCTTTATGAAAGAGGTAAGTAGCGATCTGCTATTTATTTTTTTAAAAATTGTTTAGTATTTAGTTATGAGCTAAAAAGGGTTTCTTTAAAGCTTATAAAGTTTTGATTTTGATTTGTATATTTTGGAGAAATTAGGAAGTTTAGTTGTTTTCTTGTAAAGATTTAGCTAGAAGGAAATTCAGATAAAAATGGTATCTTTATTTAAAGGGTATAGCTGACTCGAACTTGTTTGAGATTGATGTGTAGTTATTGTTATTTTGTTGCTTCTTTGTAGTTGATAAATCAATATCCAGCTGAAAAGTTGAATAATTTAGTGTCAAAATGGAACATATGTGATATAACAATCTTTAAAGTTATGATCTTTTTCGTTGCATCTGTGTTACAAAGTTTATATAATCGTGGTGTTTGGGGAAGCTTGCACGTACTTTGACTAGTTCTTAGGGTAACTCTATCGATTAAGGCTCGGAGAGATAAATCACCTAATGTTTTGCCTCTGGTAGGATTTCAACTTGCGACTTCATGGTTCTTGATCCACCCCATTGACCACCAAGCCACATGCCCACACCTTGGGTGCAAGTTAGTGATACAAGTTAGCTTCAGTATCGTGACAAATTGATTTTTTTAGTAGCTGTTGTCAAAGCGCATTTTATGAAGTGTTAACCTGCCCTTGTCACCTGAGACAAATCAACTGGAAACCGTGATTGGAGTCGTGGTTTGAAGATGATGATTTGAAGATTCATTCGATAGAGAATGGTGTCTTGGTTGCCGATACCCAGGTTGAATGAATCATTCTACCTGGCAAGTGGCAACAACAAAAGTGAAGTTTGGCACATGTCAAAGGGGAGGAAGCAAGGAGGGATTCCACTTTGGAAAGAAAAAGGACAGTTCCAAACGAAGGACCCTGGGGCAAGCTTTCTAGTGTCCAAGTGTCAAGTCCCGAGGGCTTGTGGAGCATTCATCATTGTAGAAATGTTGTTTAGCTCAAGCCTTCTCGCAATTGTTGGGGCTGGTGAACAGGTTCCATAATTTACCAAGTTCAAATACTTTTGAAAAATCAGAAAGTTGCACAACTTTTAAGTGTAGTTGCTTTGTTGTATAGATCAGCTAGAACGAAATTCATATAATAATGGTATCTTTATTTAAGGGGTATAGCTGACTCAAACTTGTTTGAGATTGATGTGTAGTTATTGTTGTTTAGTTGCTTCTTTGTAGTTGATAAATCAATATCCAGCTGAAAGTTTAAATATTTAGTGTCAAAATGGAACCTACGGGATATAATAATCTTTAACATCATGATCTTTTTTGTTGCATTTGCATTACAAAGTTTGGGATACAAATTAGCTGTAATGTCCTTACAAATTGATTTTTTTTGGTAGTTGCTGGAGCATTTATTATAGTAGAAATGTTGTTTAGCTCAAGCCTTCTCGCAATTGTTGGAGCTGGTGAACAGGTTTCGTAATTTACTATGCTCTAATTGTAGTCCTTTTAACTATTCATTGATCTACTAGATTTCTGATGAGTTTCTTACTACTTGTGTCGTTTCAACAGCCGTCTTTGTCACCTCGAAGACTGTGTTTGTTTAATACTGTGACTGGAGTAGCTCTTGAGGAACTTAACTTCTTAACTTCAATCCTTGCTGTTCGCATGAATAAGAAAAGGTAAACTACATTTGACTCGTTGAACATTCTCGTTGGTCGGTTTTTCATTTGTATGACATGTTGTATTCAGAGTTTAATGTTTTAGAGGGGTAAACTTTTTTTATTCAAAGAAAGTTGTAGATTATATTGAATAAAGCTATACTCCTGCAGGTTGATTGCCTTTTTGGTTTATCGAAGGTGGAGTTTCTTGCATGATAATGCTAAACTATTGACTTAAATCTAGCTGAATGAGTTAAGAAATTCCAATGGCCTAGAAAGTGGATTCTATTCTATCCATAATGACAATCCATTCATACTTTTACTCCCTCCGTTTCAATTTGTTTGTCTCGTTTTGACTTGGTACAAAGTTTAAGAAAGTAAGAAGACTTTTTAATCTTGTAGTCTTAAACTAAAGATATGTGAAATATACCAAAAATCTTCTCCATATCTTTATCTTAATAAAAGAAATTAAACAATCTATAAGAATTCATTTTGAAATGCACAGACAATAGTCTCATCCTGGCAGAGATGCAAAAGCAATCTCCTTATTTCATTCTGCTAGCTGATACTAAATTTTTGTTCTCATTGAACTGACAATGGTTACTATCATTAGTCTGAGTCTCGAGATCATACTAATTAAAATGTCATGTTGCAACAAAAGACTTACACACTCCCTCCGTTTCAATTTGTTTGTCTAGTTTTGACTTGGCATAGAGTTTAAGAAAGTAACTAATGCTTTTGAATCTTGTAGTCTTAAACTAAAGATATGTAGAATGTACCAAAATGCCCTTTAATCGTGTGGTCTTAAACATGTCATGTTGAAAGTTAGAATTGACGAGTTGCCAAAAAATGGAAAGACACATTCTTTTTGAACGGACTAATAAGGAAAGTAAGACAAATGAATTGTTTTTCTTGTGGCTGTTAGGATTCTTTTTCCCTGTATTATGAACTATGCACTTTGATTCTGAAACAGAACAGAAAGGATATATTTGGTCTTTGTAACTTGATTGTTAATGCCAAGCAATTCTTTTGTCAATCTCTGCAGTAAGGCTATCAGTACTCCGCAGCATAACACATTTGCTCATCTGTTTGGTGGGTTCTGCATAATTGTATTAAACGAACAAACGGTGTTTGTGTGGAAATAAGCATGTCAATTAGTTCAAAAAAAAACTTTTGTCAATCTTGATTAACAACTCATATTTTTTTATTTTTCCCTTTTCGATTTTTTTTCAAAACAACGTCCTCGAATTTGCAGATTGATTGTCATATTGCAGGAGAAGACATTTATTTATGATATAAATAGTCTTAAGATACTGGACACAATTGATACGGTGCCGAATCCAAAAGGTCTGTTTGAAAGTTTTTTGTTCAAGTTTTAATGGCTCACTGTCAATCTTGTATACTAGATTGGATTAGAATATGACTCGAATAATCATTGGCTATGACATTCCCCACCCCGCCTAAAAAGATCAACAGGAAAGGAAAGAATAAAAGAAGTCACTGTGTTATACCTTTCAAGTTTTTGTTTAATGAAGTGGATGCTATAAAATTTCCAGTTGGCCTAGCACATTTTCTTTTCTTATCAACAAGTTTTTGTTTCAATTTTTAGGACTTTGTGCATTTTCACCCAGCTTGGATGGTTCATTTTTGGCCCTTCCAGCAAGTACAACCAAAGGATCATTGTTAGTCTATAATGTTTCTGACCTCCGTTTGCACTGTGAGGTGTGTTTCTTACTGTTATGTATTTGATATTACGCAATCGTCTTTAATAAGATCAACAGATTTGAGATGTTATACATCATAACTTTGAGGAGTTTAGCGTTTTCCTAGTTTTGAACCAACTATTTAACCATCATTTTCTCTTTCTTATCCTTTACAAGATGGTGGGATTTTATCTTATCTCAGTTGCTGTTATAAAATGCAGATAGATGCTCATCGCTCACCATTGGCTGTCTTGAGTCTTTCATCAGGTGGAACTCACATTGCAACAGCATCTGAACAAGGGACCATGATCAGAATTCATCTTGTTTCAGATGCAACTAAGGTGAACCCTCAAGCACATTTGTATCTAAATGTGATACTAATAAGTACTCCTTCTGTTTCAATTTGTCTGTCTTACTTTCTTTTTTTGGCAACTCTTTACTTCTAACTTTCCACCGGGCATGCGTAAGACCACAAGATTAAATGACACTTTGGTACATCCTACATATCTTTAATTTAAGAACACAAGATTCAAAAGTTCCTTTATTTTCTTAAACTTCGTGCCAAGTCAAAACTAAACAAACAAATTGAAACGGAAGGACAATGTTCGAACTGCAAAGTAAACTGCAAAGTCATGAATGAAGTTTGCTTTGTACAAGTGGTCTAACATTGTACGGAGTTTTCTTAAACTTCGTGTCAAGTCAAAACTAGACAAACATTGAAAAGAGATAACTATGTATGAAATAGTTCACTTTGCAGTTCCAACAAATATGACTTTACCGTTCTTTCTAAACAATATATTTTAAAAATATCAAGTCCTATTTGGGATAAATGAGAACGATAAACAGGTAGTTAAAGTAATTATCGTATCAAAGAGAAATAGGTAACTACCTAGTGAGAAAGTGCTGCTTCACTTGCGATATGTTATGTTACATGTCATTACATTGTTGGTAATTGATGCTTCTGTGTTACAACTTCACTTGAATTACGCCTTTTGATTGATTATTATTTTAGTATCTTAATGGATCTTATCTTATCCATTGGCAGTCGTATAGCTTCAGGAGAGGATCATACTCTTCAAATATCTTTTCTTTGTCATTCGCGCCAGCGGCAGAACTTCCAGATATTCTTCTTGCGACTAGTTCTTCTGGTTCTGTTCATGTTTTCTCTTTGGGTTCACCCCCAAATCAAAGGTGAGAACTCAATTTCTCAAGTGCAATAAGCATGGACGCCAACATCTTTTAGGATTGTATAAGCATCTCAAATCCGAACATTGGCTAATGGCTAGAGAGCAAAAAATTATATCTTTGTTTCCCTTTCTCATCCCCATTTCACTTTCTTGTCTTCTTTTAGAATATAATTGACGGGCTCATTTGGCTATTAGATTTTTTCACCTTTTCCCGGAATTAGTTCTTACATCAGTATGCACATCTCTATTTCGTAATCCAAGAATTAGACCTAATTTACTTTGCTTTTTTTGTTGCTCTTCTTACTTCTACTGTAAATTGTACAAGGTCTTCTGGTCTTCTAGGATCAATAAAAGTACCTCATACTATTAACGATGCCCTGGATCCTGCTCAGCATTGCATACTGCATCATGCTGTCCCGGCTGGCGTGAGAAGGTATTGTATTCAATCCACACATTATATCAACTAAATTTGGTGTTTTTGGCATATACTAAATTGGCACAAGTATTTGCAACTTTCGATACGTATTTAACAAAGGCAAGCTAAATTGTCTTCTGTAGTCTTTTATTGAATTCTAGTTGTCTTTCTTCAGATTGGACATTTATTAGCCTACTTTTCTAGCTATATGAAATAAATCTCAGTGAAATTCTCTCATCAAACTTTTTTCGTAAATACTATCATGCAGTAATACGTTGATCCGCAAAATAGAGAAATTTGACGGGACAGCAACACCTGAACATGTGGTACTAAGGTGAGAAAACGTAATTGCATATCCATTTATGTGACACACAGTAAATTATTGTGCATCTATATGGACTGTTGATTATTGTTAAGCAACTTCCAAATTTTCAACTTCCATAGAAACGGTGAAGGTCTTTTTTGGGGTTTCTATAATGTTCGCCCTGATTTTGTGATAAATTTTTCTCTAGTATGATAAGTCTCTAGCAATGAGCGACCGAAGTGCCAATTCTATCATTGTATTCCAAGTCTCAGTAAATTCTTCGGGTTTGTGCTTAGAAAATTTGACTGATCTTCGGAATTCTAACTCATCTATCTACTTTGATTCTGTAGAGCCACTATACCTATGATCACCTATGGCGGATACTTCCTGGAGTACGTCTACAACGTCAACCATCAGAACAAGTCTTCGTGGACCTTAGAACGAGAATTCAATCTATTAACAGCAGAAACATCCTCGTTACCATGAAACTAAACACTCCGTGCACCAAATGTAAGCTTCTTTGAACTTTAAAGCTGAAACTGCAGCACGTCCTGCTCGAGTTGCCATCCTATCGATCAATGTACATTTCAAGAAGAAATGCTCCATGGATTGTCCAGTAGAGAACACAAATGACAATTTGTCCAAAAATGTATATGTTATGTGCATATAACTTTAATGTTGCTCTAGTTTTCTGCATCTATGTAACACAATTGTATAGTCAGAAAAAACTGAAAATTGTTAAATTTATGGAAGTTCATTGTAACATTAGTCTTGTTATACATTGAAATGTAAATTTACTTGTGTTCATAATCACATTAAGAGTTGTCATTGTGTGATCAGGAGGTTATGGGTTCAAGCTGTGGATTAGAAAGCGGTTGATACATTTAATGCTAAAAGAAATAACATCAAAAGAAAATATCATTATCATATGTTTTATTAGTGGCGTAAATAATTTTTTTTAAAGGGATTCATTATTAACTATATATACATAATTAAAAAAAATTGACCATTTATAAAGTTGGGAGTTTATCATTTACTCTCTAAAATGTTGAGTTGTATTACGTATGTATTATATTCTCCAAAAATGTATTATTCATGGAGAATTCAACACTCATTTGATATCATTTTTGAAGAAATTTAAACTAACATAGGTGAGATTTTACGAGTTGTATGTGAAACTTTCAAAATTCAAAACATTGCTTACTTCTTACTTTATGACTAGTTGATTATTGATATGTTTAGACGGACATCAACGATTAGGTCACCTATTTTGAGGTATTACAAACACATATAGTCAAAACACGTGTATCAAAGCGCTACATTAATTAACCTAGGATTTTTCGAATATGGGTGCACTAAGAAAAATGTATTACCTAGGATTTTTCGAATATGGGTGCACCAAGAAAAATGTATTAAGTGGGAATTGATCCTCAGTCCTCAAAGTCAAAAGCTCAACATTTAACCATGTGGATCAACTAGACTTTTTATAGTACAAGCGTAAGAATATAATATTATACAAATGTTAGAAAATATATACATAAAATATCTAATTTTACGAAGAGACCATGGATTCAGGTGCCCTATTTTTTGCACCTAAATTCGCCACTGTTTATAACATGTCGCAATAAAAGTTTGATTCGAACATCTATAAAATATAATACCAAGGAACAATTGACATGTAATAGCCAAGTGTTCGTTTCCTATTTTAAAAAAAAAAAGAAAAAAAAAGAATAAAATATCTTTAGAGGGAAGTAAATTGGAAATTGATAAGAAGAAAAGTCGGTATTTTAATATATTTTCATTGTGGGCCCTTATAGAATGACTATATATAAAAAAGAGCCCCTCCATTTTCTCAAAAATTCCATAAACTGCCGTGTCAGTCTTTTCTTTCATCTCTATTGATCTGCGCAGATTTTTTTTTTCATCTCTCTCTAATAAGGTACGTTCGCTAAAATAATTTTTCGACTTTTTTTTTAGTTTGAAAGTTGAAATTTTGTGTTTATTTTTCGTATATTGATGAGTGATTTGTTTGTTTTTTTTTTGTTATAATTTTTGGTTATTTGAGGTATGAATTGATCGATCGAATTGTGTGATTTTTTTTCTTTTTTTTGTTTGGTTTAGATTATGAAACTGATAATTTAAGCTAGATATTACAGTATGATTTATTTTTATGTGAGTTACTTTTATTGGACAAATTACTGGATTTTTTGTGTGTGAAAGCTGAAATTTGTGATTTTTCAAGATATAGATGAGTGATTTACTCATTTTTTAAAATTAATTTATTGTTTTTTGTTTTAATTTTTTGGTTATTTGAGGTATGATCGATCTAGCTAGGTGAAGTATCTGTATCGATTTATATTGTTATCTATGTATCATGTGTATCTTTTTTTTGTGTGTGGTTTGGTTTGGATTATTGTTCGTTCAGCTGAGATTCTATCGGAAATAATATCTCTACCTTCTAACGGTGAGGTTTACGTACACACTACCCTCCTCAGACTCCACCTTTGCGTTTGTTGTTGTTGTTTGGTTTGGTTTGGATTATGAAACTTTTGATTTGAACTAGATGTTATGATATAATCTACTTTATGTGTGTTAGCGAAGCTTGCTTTTCGATCTTTTTTTTTTGTGTGAAAAGGTGAAATTTGTGTTCCCTTTTCGCATAATAATGAGTGATATATTCATTTTCTTTTCCCTTTTTTATTATAATATTTGGTTATTTAAGGTATGATCGATCTAACTAGGTGAAGTATTGAGTTATATTATTATCTATGGATTCTGTGTATGTTTCTTTTCTTTTAGTTTGGTTTGGATTTTGAAACTGGTGGTTTAAACTAGATAATAGTATTATATGATCTACTTTATGTTTGTTACCTTAATAAGGTGCGTTCGCTGAACTTCGTTTTCGTTTTTTTTTGGGGTTTGAAACTTGTAAATTGTATTTCCTTTTTACATATTGATGAGTGATTTATTCGTTTGTTATTTATTATTTGTTTTTCTTTCTTTTTATTATTGTTTGTCGTTATTTGAGGTATGGTTGATCTAATTAACTACGTGAAGTATCTGTATGATTTACGTTGTTATCTATGGATGTTGTGTGTTTTTATTTTGTCTTGCTTGGATTATGAAACTGATTATTTAAATTAGATATTATTGTATAAATTATTTTATGGTAGCTACTTTTATTGGAGAAATTGCTGGATTTTTTTTTAAAGAAAGTAAATCTTACACGTTATAATTGAACACTCGTTATGATCAAATATTTTTGTTATGTAGATTAGCCCCTGTGAAGAACTTATTTGTCACTGTAACACTAGGCCATGTTGAAGTAGTGAACTAGCGAACATTATCAACGAGAGTAGATGTTTAATTGTGGAAGTACAAAATTGGATGCTTTACAAAGCTCGGTTGTGGAGGTGGGGAAAATTGGATGTTTTAGAAAGCTTGTGAAAGTTCCTATACTAACTTCTAAATGGATATTGTAACTTTACCCGAAAATAATAAACTGGTTCTGCCCGTCATAAGTTTAGCACTCAATAGATGTCAATTGATTAGTTTATTTGATGGTGTGGTATTTGTTTTTTCACTTGGTGTTAGCCCTACTTACTGTCTTTGTCTGTGTACTACTAATCTGAGAATCTTTGAACTACAGGTTGATATTCAGTGATGGCTGACAGTCATGATAATGATAAGAATATCGAGATATGGAAGATCAAGAAACTTATTAAGGCACTCGAAGCTGCTCGAGGCAATGGTACCAGCATGATTTCTCTAATCATGCCTCCACGGGATCAAGTATCTAGGGTCACTAAGATGCTTGGAGATGAGTTTGGAACTGCATCAAACATCAAAAGTAGAGTGAATCGTCAATCTGTGCTGGGTGCAATTACATCTGCTCAGCAGAGACTTAAACTCTATAACAAGGTTCCACCAAATGGGCTTGTGCTTTATACCGGAACAATCATAACTGAAGATGGGAAAGAGAAGAAGGTTACAATTGATTTTGAGCCCTTCAGGCCCATTAATGCATCTCTATATCTTTGTGATAACAAGTTCCACACAGAAGCCTTGAATGAGCTTTTGGAATCCGATGACAAGTTCGGGTTTATTGTGATGGATGGGAATGGGACACTTTTTGGGACACTGAGTGGCAATACCAGGGAGGTCCTTCACAAGTTTAGTGTTGATCTGCCCAAAAAACATGGAAGAGGAGGTCAGTCTGCTCTGCGTTTTGCTCGTCTTCGGATGGAGAAACGTCACAACTATGTGAGGAAAACAGCTGAGCTTGCAACCCAGTTTTATATTAATCCTGCCACTAGCCAGCCTAACGTTTCAGGTCTGATACTAGCTGGATCAGCTGACTTTAAGACTGAGCTTAGCCAGTCTGATATGTTTGATCCTCGTCTTCAGGCAAAGATTTTAAATGTGGTCGATGTTTCTTATGGAGGGGAAAATGGTTTCAACCAAGCAATTGAGCTGTCTGCTGAGGTCTTGGCCAATGTGAAATTTATACAAGAGAAGAAGTTGATAGGCAAATATTTTGAGGAGATCAGTCAGGACACCGGGAAGTATGTTTTTGGGATTGATGATACCTTGAAAGTTCTGGAAATGGGTGCTATTGAGACCCTTATTGTGTGGGAAAATCTGGACATTAATAGGTATGTTCTGAAAAATAACACTTCCGGAGAAACAATCATCAAGCACTTGAACAAGGAGCAAGACACTGTCCAAAGTAACTTCCGTGATCCTGATACAAATGCTGAATTAGAAGTTCAGGATAAATTGTCACTACTTGAGTGGTTTGCGAATGAATACAGGAGATTTGGTTGTAGTTTGGAGTTTGTTACCAACAAATCACAGGAAGGATCTCAGTTTTGCCGTGGTTTTGGTGGCATTGGAGGAATTCTCCGCTACCAGCTTGATGTTAGAGCTTTTGATGAACTTTCTGATGATGGTGAAGTTTACGAAGATTCTGAATAGCAATTAAGTAATTTCACAAATACCAGTGCAGGAGTGGAGCAGGAAGCCTGTACTGGTGCGCGAGGGCTCTCGCCTTACTCGGCTGCTCATGTGCTTAGCAAAAAATTACTCGGAGATCTTCAGGTCTGTGGGCGGAGACGTTATCTTGTCCTTGAATGTGAAGTTTAACAGTAAAGAAAAACTTTGATGATCTAACCACCTATCATCTTTTATGTGCAACATATATATCTGAGTGATTAGAAATATTTGCCTTCTTATGTTTCTAATATGCTTATTTTTCCTGGTTTACTAGATGGATGACCTGCATGAAAAAGTGAAGTATCCAGTAATTTCTTCGAGTTTGTCTGAGCTCTATGAAGATCACTTCTATTTCATAAATTCTGTTCCCGGAGTCGAGCAGGAAGGTTGCATTGGTGTGCGAGGGCTCACGCCTGACTTGGCCACTCACGTGCCTAGCAATAAATCACTGCAAACTGTTCATCAGGTCAGTGGACAGAGACATAGTCTTGTCATTGAATGTAAAGTTACGATTGTCTTGGCACTTAGAAGTAAAGATCTCCTTTGATCGAGCAAATTATCTTCTCGAAGATTATAAATACATGCATATTTTCCTTTCTAATATTTTTCTCTTTTTCGTGGCTAACTCGGAAAGATAGGGAACTTCTTTCTAGATGGATGAACTGCGTGAAGAAATGACATTGCTAGTAATTTCTTTGCATTTGTCTAAGGGATCAGATCGTCACTTTCATCTCTGAAGTAGCGCGGCTGCTGCTATGCGCAAGAACTTAATCTGTGTTTCGTTGTAGTTGACAGGGAGCAGGGAGCTATTTTTATGACTGGTATGTCGTGTGATAGACCTATTTCCGCACTATAGTATGTATAGTATTATGATATTATCGACGAAGCTGTGAGTTTTGAACTGTGTATAACATGGTGAGAGCTCAAAAACAAGAGTTGTAGCTAGAATAAAGTAAAGTACATACTAGTTAAAGTAGATATATCAAATCTATATATCCACCCTATGACAAACAACAACAATAATTACGTCTCAATCCCAAACAAACTAAGGTTGTTTAAAGGAGAAATTCAACACGAGGACTTTACGTCTCATACAAGCAAACTTAACAATTACAACACAAATTGGAGATGGATAAAGAAGGAATGCAACATGAGATTTCTTAGGGCCAACCATTCTAGTACTATAGACTCTCATCCAAATACGCTTTAACTTCAGAGTTCTGATGTGAACCGATCCTACAACTTGCGCAAAATCAATGGAGCACCATGTTGAGGTTGGAGAGTGATAATTGTATGAGGAGCATGTGAATAAGATGGAGATAACTCAAGAGCATAGTGTTGTAGAATCATTGCAAGTGCCATTTTTGCCTCTAACATAGCAAAATTTTGTCCAATGCATATTCTTGGTCCCCAACTAAATGGAAAATATGCAAATTTACCCTTTGTTGCTTTATTAACTCCTTCACTAAACCTCTTTGGATTGAACTCTTTTGCATCATCACCCCATATTTCATTATCATGTTGCAAATAAATTGTTGGCAACAATAGTAACATCCCAGCAGGCAATGACAAGTTCCCTAATTTGGTCTCTTTTTGTACTCTTCTACCAATCATAGCTCCTGGTGGATACAACCTTAGAACCTCATTGAATATCATTGTTACCTGTTAAAAGAAATAAGTAGTCAAAAATATTGAAAATGTCAACATATTTGGTACATATAACACGACTCGAACCTATGACATATAGGTCACATCTTCATTCGAAAAGTTAGGTTTGATGATAATGTCGAAGTGAAGTATTGAACTCATTATCTTTATTTTGATAGAAAAACGTCTTCTAAGGAATGTGACTTCTGTCATACCAAACATCAGAAAATGATTTTTGTCGTACCAAACACAGATAAAATTTTGGATAACAAGAATGTATACTTACAACTTTCAATTGATTCAACATGTCATAGTCAGGCTTGTTACTTCCAAATACTTGATGAACTTCTTGTCTAGCTCTTTCTTGCCAATCCAAATGTTTACTCAATAAAATCAAAGTCCAAACAAGTAATACTGAAGTAGTTTCTTGACCAGCAAAATAAAATAATTTGCATTCTTCAATCACTTCATCAATTGTCATTCCAAAATTCTTGTTTTCATGATGAATTTGTATTTCTTTGAAATTTGATTCCAATAATATACCTAATAAATCATCTTTTGTAGCTTCACCTTCTTTCATTTCCTTTATTCTATTGTTGATAATTCCCAACACTAATGATCTTACTTCATTTGCTATTTGTTTTATCCTCTTGTTCCTTTTTGTTGGCACAAACCTATTGTTCCATATCAAAAACAAGAGTTAATAGAATAACAATAAAATCCAAATTCGCGTTGGGAAGTCCCACATTTGGAGTAAAGTGAATCCGTACTCAGGGGTACTAGAACTCGAGACTTCTGATTTAAGGATGAAGGAGTACTTACCACTCTACCACAAGCCTTGTTGGTTTTTATCTAATTGATAAAAGTATAAAGTCAAGAAATAATTGTTTATCACATTAAAGTAATTGAACTATATTTATGTGATTTTCTCAAAAAATGCAAATGATCATAAGGTTAAATATATGGCGTAGATAGGGGCGGAACTATCCTTGTCCAAGGGAGTCAATCAACACCACTTAAATCCCTTGACATTATGTATATATACAAAAAATAGTTTTTACGACTTTATTTTTACCTTTGTATAAAGTTCAGTTACTTTAACGTGATAGAAAATATATCGGCGTATATAATTTGTAAGTGGAATATACCTCCATCCAGGGATGTAAATCCACCTTGCTGCTTGTATAATTAAATCAGCTTGTTCTTTTTGTAGCTCAAATATTTGCCTCCCTTCTTCATAGTTACTACCAAATGCTGTTCTTGAAATTGCATCACTTGTCAAAGTTTGCAAAAATGGCCATACATCTACCTCTGATCCCTTTGATGAAACTATATTGTCCCATTTGTTGATCATGTCACAACAACTCAAGTAGAATGATGGTAGCATGTGCTATATATACAAACAAAAATAATAATAATTAATCATAGTTAAAAAAGTGATTTAAGATGTGTGAGATCGTAATAGCTCAGTTAATTGGCTACCTGAATTCTCATCTTATGATGAGGGTTCGACTCCCCACCTTGTAATCCCCTGCCTCAGTTTCCTATTTCCCTAGCCCCGATGTAATTAAAAAAAAGTGATCTAGGATGTCCCTTATAGGTCGTGACAGGGTCGTAAGTATCTCCATGTTTAATTAAATGTATCGAGTTGACAAGTTTAAGAAAGGTGGATCCAAGCTTTTAGTTTATGAGTTGTGAATCATAATTCTTTTTGTTTAACGGGTTCTGAATAAATTATTAAGTTTTTTAAACCACAAATACAAAGCTTGAACCAAAATTATTGGATTATGCCCGAGCTATAACTATATTATTGGCTCTGGATCCAAGTCCCTTGAATGGAGTCGCCTTGATACAAAGTGTTTTACCTTTTAAAGTAAGACTTTTCAACACGAATCTAAATTACAATTTAGAAACTTCTAGGGACCAAAAAGGGCAACTTCCTTTCTAACTTGTATGACCACAATCCGTCCGACCATACAGTAAATATCAGACACCAAATGAAAAAATAAATAAATTAGATATTAAAAGTACCTTCAACTTGTCAAGGTGAAATGCAGGGTTGATAATTCTTCTATGCTTAGCCCATTTCTCTGTTTCATAACTTGCTAGCCCTTGTGCTAGTAACTTAGTGATTGGATTGCCTTGAATTTTTTGGTAAATATAACTTTTTGATAAAATTTCCCTTATAAATTCAGGCTCTGAGATCAACATTGTTGGTTTTGGACCCAACCATATATAACAATTCTTACCTACAAAATACATAATAATTTTAAGTTATATATATCGTCAGCATAAATAATATTGTACATTATTAGATCATTCAAAAATTTAAATGATACTTGAATGTAACATCCTTAAATGTAGGATTAAAAATCTTGAAAACAAATAGGTGAAAATGACCTAATGATGTAGTTTAACATGTGTTAGTAGATTGCCAGATTATTTACTAATTTTACTTGATATAAGTTGAAGCTTATCATAGAATTGCTTATATCGTGAGTGCATAAAACTTATACTCAAAATAAGTATATAATTTATATTCAAACTTTTATATTAATCCTAATATGGTAATTTAGGAAATTAATTAATAACTTGTTATAATCACTTAAATTGTATTTATACTAGTGTAAATAATTTTTTTATAGCAGTGTGAACAGACTACTCTTTTCAAACCTCTTTAGTCTTTTTTTTTCACATAGATATTATATATATAGGATTACAAATTTAAAAAAAATTATAACCACATAAATGTTACATCATATTTAAAGACCACACTTTTTGAAATTTTTAATTTCTTTTCTAAACTTCGATCAATCTTATGTTATTCAGATTTTTCAAAAAGAATCAAATGAATATATACATCATATATGTCAAATCCTTAAAAAATAGTGAAAGTGAAAAAACCGATTACGAATGCAATAATATTTTAAAAAAATTAAAATTGAATAATATAAATTCAATCAAACTATGTCATATAATAATAAGTTGAAAAGAGATGACATACCATATTGCATCATGAACTTGTTGAAGTGAGGGAAAACTCTAGAAATATAGTCATTAGTGAAATTAATAGGCTTGGATTTTGCTTCTTCAACCATTGAATTCATTTCCTTCATATCTCCAAGTAAAAACTTGTAAGAACTTCCTTTGAAACCTTCCAATTTGAGTCTTTTTTCCATTTTTTTTGGATGAATCCACACCCAATCCAAGAATTTCCATATCCATCTCAAGAAAATTATCACAATCACTAATGAAATTGCAATTTTCATATTTATTTGCACCATTTTTTTGATAAAAAAATAATGTTTCTAGTAGTTGAGCTTTTTTTTAGTGTGTTTCTACACTTTAACATGTAGCACCATATATATAGTAGTTTGTGAAGAAGAAAAGGTCAAAGTTGTCTTATCAACTCAAGTTTTCATAATAATCCAATCAAGGGAGTGTTTGGTGATGGGGAATATAAAAAAACATCAAAAATGAGTCATTTTTGTGTGTACATTAAAAAATAATATGAATTAGTGATAGACAATTTTTATAACTAAACAACAAAAATGTATTGTCAATTCTATTTGATGACAGATTATCAATGAATTTGATGAGTTACTTGCTATATAATATGATACATTAGTGATGAATTCCGTAACTGTAACTATTTTTTTTAAAAAAAAAAAAATATAATTAGCAAAAAATAATTTCTCCATGGATATTTACGGGTTGTAGCTACGGTTTAAGCTGTCTCGTTTGTATAATTCATGAGTTTGTATAATTCGCAGGTACATTCATATAATTCAACTATTTTTGTATAAATTCGAAATAACGAATTTATACAAATACAAACATTTAAACTTTAAATAGTTATACAAATTATATTATACAAAAGTTATACAAATTCTGAAATATACAAACATGCGAATTATACAAAACAAAAAAATCGAGTCATGTAATTATAGCTAAAAATAGATTGTGAATTGTAATTAAGGCAAATTGTAGCTATGTTAACTAACTAATTAGAATATGTTTATTTATCCGTGTAATTTTCCCTATAATATAACATTTATTTAGACATTATTGGAAAATACTCAAAAATAAAATCATATCAATATTATTTGATTTGTTAATATTATCATCGATCTTTGACAAACGTATTTCCACGAAATATTTTCTACTTTCAATTAAATATATTGAAAAGGCAGGGGTAGGGTGATTGCATACAATTTACGCTATTCAGACGTTACTTATAGAATTACATTGATAAGAAAAAACATTTTTTTGAAAATTACTAGATGCCAAACACACCCTTATGTCAAATCAGTGTAATAAAGATATTATCTTGATTTATGATCAATCAATGAATACACATGGCAGGAAAATGAGGATGAAGTTTCTTCTTTTACTTGGCCAAGTTAGTTTTGTATTCTTGTATATACATATTTTCTTCTTTATTTATACTCTAAGGTTGACTAAAACAATAATTTCAACCAATTGTATTTATTGTTGCATTCATTTCCTTGTCTTTTCTTATTTTATTTTTTTTGTTTTTAAATAAAGTATATTTAATTAATTTTTTGACATATAATTTTTAGAAAAACTATAAATAGTTTATTTTGTTTTAATCCGCTATATGAAATTACTATCCTGATTAATTTGAATATGCTCGATGTAGGATTCATTAAAGGAGGAAATACTCGTTAAAATATATTGACCAATCTCAGTTCATTTTTATTTTTTATTTTTTTAAAAAAAAAGATGAATATCTTAGTTCTTAAGTCTCACAAGTAGTCAAAGTCTTAACTTTATTTTAATCCAAATTGGAAAAATAATTAGAGTAAATGTAAGCTCCAGATTGCATACATCCTCTTGCAAGTTAGTAAGTTGAATTAATATATGATCTTTTAAAATAATTTAGTCCATTTTTTTTTATCTTTCCTTAGCTATTAAGTTCTTCACAGAACATTAGGGGCATAAAGGTCATTGCATATTTTATATCTCCAGAAGATTACTAAGGGATGTTGCCATAATCTCATAAAAATAGAATCCCAAGTTCGATTTCTGAATATGTAATCTATCTTTGTTAGGGAGCACTTTTGTGTGGAATGTGATATGAGACACTATGGGAGTAATACTCATAAAACATAATTATATCTTAAACCCTAAAAAGAGTAGTAAAAATCAAGTGTTAAATCGCACGATATAAACGACTTTAACTTGACGTCAACTGACAACTAAACAGTCCAAACTTACAAAATAATCATCTAGACACCTCCAAACTTTATGTCATATCAGCATAGTGTCCATGAGACACAATGAGGACATGATAGAGTTAGTTGTCAGTTGAGATCAAGTTAATGTGTCGATATGCACTCTCAAAGTTAAGAGTATGTATTATGCCTATTTACACCAAAATGTAGCTAAATGGTGACTATGTGTTCATGGTACAGGTTCTTAAAAGGGGAAGATTTAGTCTGCTGACCAAAGACATACACAGATACATATTAAACAAACAAAAATGTATCTGTATCTGGTGATCATACAAAGTATGTATACCCAAAGCAATAATTTCCAACAACATAAGAGTACATCGATTGCCAGTCTCGAGATAACACGTGTGCTAAAGCACGTTTTCCCTGAAATTCGAGGGGAAACATTACTCATCAGCCGATACATAGGTCTCAACGACACCTACATCACTACAACACAATGTTTGAACTAACGAGCTCTTGTTTTGACGAATTTGGTTCTTGAAGCTTTCTTCTCCAGTTTCTCTCTTTTCTTTCGGGTCTTCTCATCCTCTTCAGCATCCTGGATAATCATGAGAAACGTTAAGCCAACTAGTTAAGAAAATGTTTGATCTATGAAGATTTAATTCCCTATTGTTAACACGAACCTCTGAACCTTGAGGTAAAAATCCTTTGATAAGTCCGGAGAGCTTGTACGCTGCAAATGCAGGTATCTGGAAAGGGAAATCATAATTTTAGTGCAGATCAATCAAATAACCTAAAAATCTCGTTAGTTATTTAATGAGATAATAGTACAAAATACATCTGAACTATCACTTTTTCGCGAGTTTCACATCCCAACTATCCATTGTTCCCTTTTCCTACCTAGACTATCACCATCTATATATTAAGACACACCTAGTTGAGTAGATGGTATGATAGTTCAGGTTGGAAAAGGAAACAATTGATAGTTGGACTTATCATCTTTGAGGTGTGTTTTAATACATAGATGGTGATAGTTCAAGTAAGAAAAAAGAAACAACTGATAGTGCGGGTGTGAAACTCGCAAAAAAGGTGATAGTTCAAGTGTGTTTTTTACCATAACTCTTATTTAACCACTATTCAATGCTTGGCTCTCTGCATAAAGAAAGAGATTTTGCAGAAAGTGGGCTGTTTTTGGAAAACACAAACTTGCTTTCCTTGCAATGCCATCTTTCCATTGCGTCCTATCTTCAACTTTATTTTCCTTATATACAAGTCTTTTAGGCCTTTTTAGCCTTCATTTATGCATGTATAACACTCTTCTTGCTTTTCTTAAAATTTTACACCCTTAACTGAAGTCTGTGCCTCCGGGTGCTGAAAATTGAACTAGTTTCGCTATTTCCCTAAGCTACTATTGCACAATCTCCTAGTAGCAGCAAATTTTATATTTATTAAGACATTTTATGTTAGGGAAATCTTTCATCATTTCCAAACTATACCACAAAATTCTCCCTTCTATCATAGATTTCCTACCGATTATGCATATCAACTATTACTGCTGCAGAGACCACAATGTATTTGTGCCCGTCACCATTCCCAGACATGAGTAAAGCACTACTCAGGATACCTTTATTTCAAAAATGAATGGTTCGAGAGTCACCACTGCAAAAAGAGAGTAAGGGAAAAAGGGTCATTAAAAGAAGTTGACAAAAGGAGTGGTGCAATTTGGTTATTAGATCACTTGCTTTTTTGATGGATTCTGAGGAACTCGTTAACTTTTTTCCCTTTTGAATGACACTATCATCCAGGTTAGTTTCCATGCACCTTGACTAATCCACGCATCCACAGGAAGCATGCTGTAGCACTCAAGCAGCTAGTAATCTAAACTTAATTCCTAACCAAATATATGAAAGAATGTTGAGGAGGTCAAATTATTTTCTTCTTTCTTCAGGTGCATCTTTTTTACTCATAAATCAACAAGCAGTTGTCGAAAGATCATTGCTTATTGACGACAAAAGCAGCCTGTTTTCAATGTCGTCAACAAGACATTGTGGTGATGGCTAGACAAACTATGGAGCATACCAAGAAGAAATACAGCAGAAATAACACATTCCCAACATTTTATGTTTATGAAATTTTGGCAGCAGTGGATATGAATAGTTCCTACTAATTATATGCTCTGTTCCATTCTCAAAAAGCAAAAAAATGACTGCGCCGTGTAACTAAAGCATGGACAGAGGTAAAATAAACTTACCACTAGATATGTGTACCAGAACTTGCCGGAGATGATAGAAGCCAATTGCACAAAACATGTAATGTAGATTATATCATGTAAATATCTGCAAGCAAGAATCATAGCAGGTGAGATTATCTATTCAAACAAAATGGTGCAGGAGATTATGAAGTTACCACAAAGCTCGTGAAGGAAAATGATCACTAGCGCATATTCACACATAAAATTTACAGCTTGAAGTCAAGTTCAAATTTTAGAATCCAACAACCAGTCTCTCTCTATAGTCTATATACATTAAAAGTGACTATCGCACTAATGGTTTTAATTAAACTCCAGTTTATTCCCTCCCCACAAACCCGAAAGTAATACTAATAAAAAGAACTTTTTATACAAGGTAATGGATATGTACTGGGACTTGGGATAGAAAAAGATCTCGAAATTTGATGTCTCCTTTAACAGAGCTAACACATCCAGCCAGCGTCCTCCTAAATCTTGCCCAACTAATTCAAATCCTATACATTTTAGTAAGAGAAGGCATGAAAACAAATGAAGTGTTTTTCCCATGCCTTCATCCCGAAACAAATAGGAAAAATGAAGACACATGTCAAGGCAAGAAGTTATTTTTCAAGTAGGACAAACACCTCCGACTTTAATTTCCCTAATGGCCACCCACAACACCGGATAATAAGACAAGACGAGAAAGAAATGCAGTTATGATAGCTTTTCTTGCTGATGTATAAACTTCTAATATCATTTCATCTGAGGAGTCCAAATGTTTAACTCCATCACTAGTTGAACCACAACTTCAAAACACAGATGGATATCAAGTTGATTAAATAAGGGGAAAATCTTAATGAGAGGACAACAACTCCACATAACTAATACTTCCTCCATCCCAATTTAAGTGTCTTAGTTTGATTGGGCACGGAGTTTAAGAAACAAAGAAAAACTTTTGAATATTGGAATTGAAAAACATACTACATATAGAAAGACACTCTTTTTGGGACAAATCAAAAAGGAAAGTAAGACACTTAAATTAGGACGGAGGGAGTACTATTTAGCATACTCAATTAGCAAGAGAGCATCTACTCATCATTTTTATGTTTGTCTTTTCATTTCATCATCGGTTCAAATGAGTGTGACACGGGGTAGATCCTTCAAGATACACTCAAAGCCTACTAAAAATTGAATGCCCCCATTTTAACCAACTAAAAATCAACCATACCCAAGTCAGTACTTATCTCATACTCAAATCCAAGTAACATAGCTAACAAATTCTGTAAAACAAGGCCAATAATTTAACAAATAAAAGTCCAAACAGCTCAAAAAGAGAGGAAAAGAAAGTCAGAACCCAAGAATCATCATGGGTGTAATATGGAGCAGATCCTTCAAACTACACTCGAAACCTACTAAAAATTGAATGCCCCATTTTAACGAACTAAAAATCGATCATACCCAAGTCAGTATTCATCTCAGATTACTTGTCTCATACTCAAATCCAAGTAACACAGCTCACAAATTCTATAAAACCAACAACAACATACCGCATGTAATCGAAGGCCGATAATATATCGAGTAAACGTCAAAAAAAACAGCTCAAAAAGACAAAATTCAGAACCTAGAATTAAAAATTACGAAATGAAACTACACATTACCCACAAATTCCACCAGTACTCATATCATATCCACCGTCAAACATCTCCCCATCATCACCATAACTCGGCTTCGCCATTGAAGCTAATTGTTTGTACGGTAAAGTATATGCCAATGAAGTCAACAATAATCCAACAATATGCTTCCATGTGAAACTTGAATAGAAAATTCCACCTCTCATCAATAAATAAATCACCTACACAAACCCAAAAAAAGAAGTTCACTTTTTTTTAATCAAACAAAAAAAAATCCAAATTTTGAAAAAAAAAATATGAGAAATTTTACGTTGCAGCCAATGATGACTTGAAATAGTTTCTTCATATGACGAGTATTTTCTTCCTTACGCTTTTTTGCTCCTTGATTCGCCATTTCTGCTTTCTTCCTTAAGCCCTAATTTTGGAAAATTGAATTTTATTCCATTGATGAAGAAGGAGAAGAAGAAAGCTGATCGGATCGGGTTCTATTTTTGGGCTTTTTTATTCGGGTCATGGATGATGAATGTTAAGCCCAAAACCCAAACAAGCGGGAAATGACGTGTGAAATTTGGTCTCGTCGTTGATTTTGGAATTTTGACTTGTTTAAATGTGTGCTGCATAACATTAATTAAAGAAAAGGTGTTGTTTGCTACTCTATAATTTATTTTATTATCGAAACTCACAATCTAAAAATTTTGGGTAAGAATATAAAGATTATATACCGTTATGAGATGTTTTCTTTTTTAAAAATTATCATCTAAAATATGTTTAATATATATATTATGTAATAAACAATTTTATCTCAACTGCATCGTAATCATTTTTTTGAAAATGCAAGTCATTCATTACTTTGTTAAAGGACCATGTGGAGTCATAAATGTAGTCACTATTTTGAGTATATATGTATATTCAGAGTCGTATTGCGAAAGAGTTTCGATTAAAAAAATATAAAAATGTAAAATTACTTCATTAATATTTTTAGATTGGTTACGTAATTTGTGAAACTCTCAGTTGTATCTTCTTCGACTTGATTAGGAATATTAATGTAGGAGTGTTCTGGGCTTAGTTATGTGATTGTTATGCTCGTGATTTGTATGTTCACATCCTTATTCAAGAACTGAACATTATAAATAATTTTGAAAAAATGTATATTTAATCGTAAAGTCAGATTATAAACTCGATAATATTGAAGAGTTATATTTGCCCCTAATAAGTCAATTTCAAGATAAGTAAAAAGGGAAATAATATGTTGAACATGGAATTTTGTGAATTAGATCTCAATAATAGAAAGAAAAAAAATAGGCACGTGATAAGAGGATCTACAATATAATAATTATTTTTTTGACTAGAAAAATATTAAAAAGAGGTACTAAACTTTTAAAAAATCATAAATTATGTTGTATAGTGGGGCCCAAAAATATTCATTTTCCACTTTAAAAGATGCTAAATGACAATGTGTTTTAATATCGTCATTTAATTTGTAATAAAAAAATTTAACTTTTTTTTTTATATGTATCCATTTTAAATATATAATATTATATGATACTTTAGAGGTAAAACGATTATTTTAATAGACCTTCAACTCAAGATAAAACAGTCTAGAAAAAAAATTAATGAAAATAAAAATTTATCAGACATCAATAAAACAATAACATAATACTATATCAAACAAACAACATATAATAATAAAATCGAAGAACAAGAAACGAGAGTAAATACTAGAATGGACAACATTACCATAAACTCCTACCTACTACCCTTCTATATCCTAATCTATGTCCTCCACATCAATCTATCTAAGGTCATCTTTTCGATAAGTTGTAATTGTACCATATCATGTTTAATCACCTCTTCTCAATACCTCTTCGGTCTATCTCTACCACTCCTGAATTCACCCATAGCTAACTTCTCGAACCTCCATAATGGAGTATTCGTATCTCCCATAACATGACCAAACCATCTCGATCTCGATTACTGCATCTTGCTTTAACTGTAATCACTTTCACCTTATCTCGAATATCCTTATTTTTTATTTATGTCTTTTAGTATACCCACACATCCCTCATAGCATCCTTATATCCTCTACTTTCATTTTGTGAATGTGAGAGTTCTTAACTGATAAATATGATTGAGTTCATGTGAAAATAATTAAACTTCAACCAAATATATAAAATTGTTATAAAGTAAATATACATATATCTTTTTAAAAAACAAACACAAATTAAATGACGACGCTCATTAAAAATGAAATCGTGATTAATAATTGATTAATTATTCCCCAAATAAAAAAGAAGAAAAAGACTCATACAGTGACGTTTAAGTGACTCATCTTCTATAATGCACCATGCCCAAATTACGTGTCAGTAAAGTCTCTGAAACTACCAAAAATATCCTCAACTAATCCCAATATTTAGACCTCTTCCTATTCATTGTCCAAGTCAACCAAGGACATCATTGTCATTTCAAGAACTCCACCATTGATAGAAAGAAGTCCAAAACCGGTAATAAAGATTAGAAAACTATGAAAGCTCATAAAATATTGGAGAACTTTTGATCCTTTACCCCATACCCCCGTTATGCACCTCACCTACCCCACATGCTGTAAAAGGCCCATACCCTGATACCCTTTTGAAGGTTTGTTCTTATTCTTTCCTCTTCTTGTTTTATTTTTTGGTTTTTGTTGTTGATGTTGTTGTTTTTCCCTAGGAAATTCCAGAATAATAGGGTCTTGAAAAACTCATTATAATGAAGAACTTAGATTAGACACCAAAATAGGAAAAATAAGTCTTTTTTATCTCATTCTATCTGTTAAAATTTCAGAAAAATTGGTTCTTGAAAAACTCTCTGTGTTTTCACTTTAATTTTTGGTCTTTATGTAAAAAAAAGATAAAAACTTTGACACCCAGAAAAAAAAAGTTCTTTATCTTGTTTATCCCTTCTTAGCTGTTAAAATTCACAGAGAGAGAGAGAGAGAGAAACAAGATTCAGAAATCAGCATGCAGTTGTGTGTGGTTGTGGTGTGATTTTTTATTGTTTCAAGAACAGATTTTTATCTTACCTTTTTGTTGAAGATCAGCTCTTTTTGAATTGTGAGTTTTGGCTCAATTAGCATATTAAGGTGATTCCATTGAATTTTTTTTTATGTAGATATGATGTGATTTTTGTTAATGTTAGTTGCACTGGAGCGAAGGGTAAGGTTTGCGCACACTCTAACCTCCGCAGACCCCACTTGTGAGGATGTTGTTGTTGTTGTTAGTTGTTTCAAGAGCAGATTTTTAGTTCAATTTTTCTTGTAGATCAGCTCTATTGCAATTATGGGTTTTGGCTCAATTAGTCTATTACTCTATTAAGGTGGTTCCATTGAAAATACTTTGTGGAGATATGATTTGATTTTGGTTAATGCTACTTGTTTCAAGAATGGATTTTTATTTAACTTTTCTTGAGATTAGTTCTCTGGCAATTCTGAGTTTTGCTCAATTAGTCTATAAGGTGATTCCATTGAGAATCTTTTCTTGAATTTAATTTGTTCATTGCCAGTTAGCTGTTTAATGCAGAGTTATAGGTTTTAATCTTGGTTAGATCTCTATAGATTTTATTGGGAGTGGTAGATGTTTTGGTCAACTTAATAGTTTGGCGTTACTAAAGTCATCATTACTCTACTTTGTGTAATTATGATAGCTATTATTGGTTGGTCATTTACTTTTCCAACTGTGTTTTAGATTTAAATTAAGGTTAGAAAAGAATTGTTTTTTCTCGAACTTGAAAGTGGGACGCAAAGTTTATCAATGGCTCAAACTTTTATGCTGGGAGAATTGTTTGTCTTGTCTTGTGGAAGTTGGTATATATTCCACTAATTGTTTATTGCCACTTGCTTGTTTCAGAATCTGGTGTTTATTCAAGGAACTTGTTGAGACTACTCTTAAAGAAATTAGGGAGGACTAAATTTGTAGTCTTTCCTGGAAGTTTGGAAATCAACATGAGGAAAGTTCTGCAGTCTGTGAGGCAAATCAAATCCGCTCTGCGGTATAGGAAGGATAATGTGATTAGTAGTCTTGTAAGAAGACAATATTTTTCGACTGATATAAGTCATGGCTGTTTATGCAAACTGTCTTATAATGGTGGTATTACTAGAGTTAGCCAACCATATTACATGTTGTCCAGAGCCATGTTTGCCGATGTAGCTACAGTTAGTAACGGAGGTAGATGGTCTTCTGATGAGTTCTTTGTTCTTGTATGTACTTTTTGTGTATATATGGATCATAAGTTCTTACTGTTTTTGGTTGTTGTTTTGATTGATTCAATTTTAGTGGAGACCAGAGGCGGGCCTCTAGTGGAATATGAACGAAGAATTGCTGAGGGTGAGCTCTTGGATGGAGATGCATGCCAGGTAAGCAACACTTAGTCCCGTGTTAATGTTAATCAGCTTAGGGTAGGCATTTGTATGCTTAGTTATGGTTAAATAGATGCAGAAAAAATGTGCATTATCTGATTGTGCCTTCTGTGCACTTACGAATTATTGAATTCTTTGAACTCTGTTTTCTTTAACTAGATAATACTGTATTTATCAATCTACCGTGGGGGTTGGGGCGGGGTAGATAATGCCTTTTTCTCTATACTTCTTATGTTGGTAGGAATTTCATATGGAAGAACGATTCAAGTACGCACTAGCTTACAAGAGAACGATGGGTGCAGGCTTAATAGTGAATGTAAACTTCCCGTGATTATAAGCATCAGATCAATGACTTATGCATCACATATAAGCTCAATTTTGTGCTTGAAGTTGAAACTCCCTACTTTTTAGGGCAACATGCTCTACGGCTTCCGAACTCTTTAAAAATTGCAATTGTTCTAGTTTTACATCATGTGGAATGGCTCTCATATTGAGAAATTCCGTCTAGTGACATTCAATCACAGAGTCCACTGGAGGTACTGAAGTCATCAAATGTGGTAGTCTTTTAAGAATTCTCTATATCCGAAAGCCAGTTATTTACTGTTTGTAAATGTGGATGCATCTCATAATTGATGGGGCTTGAAACTTCGCAAAACTCAGTTTCAGTTACATCAGAAATGAATTTTTATCTCTTCATTGCTTGTTGAGAATAGATTCTGATGATGATTTTGTAGGTAGGCACATTGCAAGAGCTCCAAAGACTTTATGATCAGCTCATTGAAAAAGCTGAAGTCTGCCGGTTAGACAAATATGCCTCTTCTGATAAAGCCAGCAGGTAAACACCAACTGAGTTTCCACCATTTCAATTGTATATATGTATCTTGAAATTGGCAACATGTACATTTGACTTGTAGCGTGAACATTTATGTTTCGTTGTATTGATGCATCACATCACTCTGGTAAATTTGCAGGAGTAGATGGTTATGGTCTCGTCTCTTACCACAGTCGTCATATGCCCCTGTCAAAGGATTATATCTTTACGGGGGAGTTGGGACAGGCAAAACTATGTTAATGGACCTGTTTTTCAACCAGTTGTAAGTTCCAACATTATCTTACAAAATGATTCATGTTGCCAGAAATCAGATGTTTGTATCTACATTTGTACGAAAACCCAAAAGACAATTTTTTTTATCTCAATCTATGGGCATTTTATGTCAGGCCTGGCAGTTGGAGGAAAAAGAGAATCCATTTCCACGACTTCATGCTGAATGTTCACAGCCGATTACAGGTATGAACCTAATTTTACTTTGTTTAGTTTCAATCTGCTTATTAATTATTTTGATTGCAGCATTCTTTATTGTAATATTTCACTAAGATTATTGCTAATTTAACAAGCTGTTTAGATCTATCAAATCATCCTGTCAATGAGGTTTAGAGAATTGCATAAGAACTAGTTTTTATATACTTCTATTTTCATTCGTTTAACTTTTTGCGTTTCATTTAGAATCTGGCCATTTATTAAAGCTTTCAAATGGTTATGCTTGATTCCTGAAAGCTTATAAGCCACATTCAATCTTATTTTTTCTGATCTTAATGTTGTGCCATCTATCTATATTGCAGAAGCACAAGGGTGTGGCAGATCCTCTAGAAGTTGTGGCAGGAGAAATATCTGACGAGGCCATTTTGTTGTGTCTTGATGAATTTATGGTATGTCAGTATAGTATGGAACTCGGGACATTTCTTTTTTCTATTCACTATGTTTTTAAGCTTCTATGAGAAGATCTCAGTTCCGTGAAAGTTTTCTCTTGTTAATATAGGTGACTGATGTGGCTGATGCACTGATACTGAATCGCTTATTTAAGCAGTTATTTATAAACGGCGCAGTGAGTAATTCATTGTCCCATACACCGTGTGTTTTATTCCTATAACTTCTGTATGCTGGTAATCCCTGCAATCATAAGGTTATCTCTATTGATCCTTCACGATTGCAAATGCAGATTCTTGTTGCTACGTCAAACCGTGCTCCCGATAACCTTTATGAACGTGGACTGCAGAGGGATCTTTTCCTTCCTTTTATAGCTACTTTAAAGGTATTTCAAAAGTGACAACCTTATTATGAAAATTTCTGCATTTCTATTACTGCTTTCATGTACTTAGCACTTTATTCATGCTTTCTATTTATGTGTTTCTACCTATTTAGTATCTCCTGTTTGTTTGTCTCCGCTATCTTCTTAAAGAGCCACTTACCTAGACAATAACAAAAGAAAAAGGGAAATTTCTTTAAAAACCTGCCTCTGCAAGTAATTGAAACGGAAACTATCAGCTATCATCTTTATTTATTTTAACATTCTCAACTTCGATTCCCAACTCATGTTGATTGACTTAATGACTTGGGAAAGTATCTCGATGCAGGAAAGATGTGTAGTACGTGAAATTGGCTCAGCGGTGGACTACAGGAAGTTGACTTCGGTATAGTATTAAACTTTGTACAAGTTCATTTGGAAGTTATTTTTTTGTTAATCTATGATCTCAATTAAATTTATTTATTGTAGGCCGAACAAGGCTTCTACTTTATCGGAAAAGATATATCAAGCGTCATTAAAAAGCAATTCCAAATGCTAGTAGGGGATGCTCAACCAGTTCCGCAAGAGGTGGAAGTTGTCATGGGAAGGAAATTGCAGGTTTGTTGACTACAGTTAGCTATGCATTTGATTTGATGATGTGAAGGTCTTACAACTAACTTGAGTTAAAATTGTGTCTCCTCTTTAACTTTAGGTTCCACTGGGTGCTAATGGATGTGCATTATTTTCATTTGAGGAACTCTGCGACAGGCCTCTTGGTGCAGCAGACTATTTTGGACTATTTAGTAAGTGATGTGTGGCTTCTTTCTGGTCTTGAGTGTTTAAGTAACTTCAATAATCAGATTAGCCTTTTACACAGTATGATCAGTAGGTGAGTTTTTTAACGTTGAAGTGGCAAACAAGCATTGCCTAGCTATTTTTCTATCTTCAACGTTCTCCGTGCTTCTTTTTCTTTTTGCTGTACATTTACTCACTTCACTTTGTGGGATTATACTGGATATGTTGTTGTACATTTACTCGCTCTTTGCATATTTGGTTACTAACATGATTTTTTAGTTTCTGATGGTGCAATTCAGCAGTTTATTCATTACTTGAGGTTTTTGACTGCATTTATTTTTCCTGTAACCAGAAAACTTCCATACGCTGGCTCTGGATGGCGTGCCGATTTTCGGGCTTCATAATAAAACTGCAGCATACCGTTTTGTGACGCTGGTTGATGTTAGTTCTCTTCTTCTTGGCTAGCTTGATCACTTGTTTTAATTTTCCGAACTCATACATTGAAGAAGCTCCATGTCAAGAAGCAAACTGAATTTTCTCTTTGATTTTATCATTAGGTAATGTATGAAAATCGAGCTAGACTTCTATGCACGGCTGAGGGATCTCCTGTCGAACTTTTTGAAAAGATCGTGACAATATCCGACGCCCAACAAATGGCACCTAGAACATCTTCAAGGTCACGGAAGAACGATGATTTTGACCTTTGTGTGGACAACGAGTTGGGTTTTGCAAAAGAGCGCACCATTAGTAGGTAAAATGCTATCTTCTTGAATTGTATTGCCACCTCATTTAAAAGAACAAGCTGCTAGAAAAGATGCGCTTTTGTTTGTTTAGTTCTTTTTTCAACACATCCCTCACACGCGGGCATGATCCATTTCCTGTGTCAAGCACGTCAAAATTCTTTTTGATAAATAGGAAGTGAGACTTATCCCATAACCTCTGTACTGATACCATGTTAATAGAATGTGTGTTCGACCTAACTCAACCTGAAAAACTTACTATTGATCATGAGGGAGACAACATCCCACTCCCTTCCTATGTAGGGCTTTTTAACACCCCGCACTCATGGAACTGGACATTTGAAACATGAGCAATATAACATGGGGTCCAACCATCCAACAATAGGTAAATCAAGACAATGAATGAGTCTAGCTCTCATATCACGTTGAATTGAGTGACCACCTCATTCAAAGCTTAAGCTATTAGAGAGGGTTCATTTTTATTTATTCGATATTCAATTATTGTTTCAACCGTCCTCTTGTTGCTCTATTTGGCCAAAAAGTAGACTTGTATGTTTATACAAGTTGCTGTCCATTGTTTGGGCAGTCCGGTACACTAAGTTGGGGTCCGGGAAAGGGATGGACCACAAGCGTATTGTACGCAGCATTACCTTACATTTTTGTCGGTCTGTTTCCACAGTTTGAACCCGTGACCTCCTGATTACATAGCAACAACGCAACAACTTTACTAGTCACACCAAGGCTCCCTTTCACTAGCCTCCATTGTTTCATCTTCTTATTTCATTCACAAAACCATCTTCCTTTCTTCGAAATAGTTCAATAACCTGAAACAATGTAAATTTCGTCATCTAATGCAGGTTGACAGAGATGAACAGCCGAGAGTACTTAGAACAACATGCTGAAATGTTAGCCAAGAAGCAGCAACTTCCGTTGGAAAATCACGCCGAGAAGGCCATAGAGGTGTAATTGATAGGAATTCCATACATTTTCCCAATTCAAGGGATCAATTCTTGTCTGTAAAATTGTGCAAAATAGCATCATAAAAAAAATGTGAGGTTGGTTAAAGTTTTGGCTGGCAATGAGATGAAGGAATGTGATACATGGTAGTTGATGGTTTAGTTGATTAATAATATGATTGTTTGTAATTACTGAGCTGATTATGACAACATCTTCAATAAGAATGGCATTTTATGAGCATTTCTGCTATTGGAAATGTTTGCTGGTGTACTCTAACAAGAATTCAGGACTCTCATTTTGTGAGTAAATTCGAAAAATTCACATATATAAGAGTTGGGTCACATATTTTGAAAAATTCATGAATTAATACATATGAAAATTTGAGATAATTCACCAATCTACTTACAAAATTTTAGCTCTAACAAAGTCGGTTATATATTTCGAAAAATTCATGGACTAATATATACGGAAAATCTAAGATTTTCTTGATTCTAATTTTGTGACACATAAAATCCAAGAAAGAGATGTTCTCCTTTTCGAAAATAATGAGTATCAGTCAAACATATTCTAGAAAATCCTTTAACTATTGTACATGAAAATTTGAGATAATTTTGAATTTTTGTTTCGTGACACAAACTGAAAAAAAAAATTGGTGTCAGCCTTTCCAAAAAAATGTATCATTTAATAGGCTATCATCAATGAACCCATAAAATTTAAGTTCAAATAAAGTTGTCATCGGTTCCTTTTGCTTCCATCAGCTTTGGGATTATCAATTCTTATAAACTATTGGCATTTAACATAAACAATTTTTGCCGCCTGCTTAGCCCAACCGATATTTGTGTGTTTTAGACGAGTTTTTTGTTTTTTCTTCTTTGTGGGGTTGTAAAAAGAGGATTTTTAAGCTGACCCATATAGTTTTCTTGATTTCTCTGTTGATAAATACTATGTTTTTTTGTGTGTTTTTCTTCTTTATGGGGTTGAAAAAAAGAGGATTTTTAAGCTGACCCAGATAAGCTACTTGTCATCTCTGTTGATAAATATGGGTTTTTGTGCTTTTAGAAAAAGTTTTAAACTTTTAAAATGGTGGGGTTTCCTCAGACCCTTTTCTGTAATGTTGATTGTAGTTGTAATGGTGGGTGTTTTACTAATGGTACAAACAAAAATGAAGAATTTCATACATAAAAATGGAGTCTTTGTTCAGTTTGATGTTCAAGAGAAAGTGGGAATGAAGAATCTTGAACTATTGAAGGTGAAAAATAGGTCTAACAAAGGTGAAATTTTGCCAACTAGTGTTAGTCCTTATTATGATTGGGAGTTATTTGCTGCTGATTATGAAGAAATGATGAAAACCCTTAAGATATTTGTGTATCCTGATGCTTTTATGAGTAACAAGTTTTCGACTTTTTCTAGTATTTTTCTTCCACATACAAATCCCTTTGATCCCAAATTAGGAAATTACTTTAGTGAACACATGTTCAAGATTGCTCTTTTGGGTAGTTCCTTTGTTACTAAGAAACCAGAAGAGGCTCATTTTTACTTTATGCCCTTTTCAATTAACATTATGCGAAATCACCCTCGCGTGCATTCTGCCTCCGCGATTGAAGATTTTGTTGCTGGATATACTGATAGAGTTAGTTCAGAGTTTAGTTTTTGGAATGCATCTGGTGGTGCTGATCATTTTTATGTGTACTGTCATTCTATTGGTCGAGATGCTGCCTCTAAGCATCAAAAATTGCATCATAACTCAATTCAGGTTACTTGCTCGTCCAGCTACTTTCAGAGGCTATACATTGCCCACAAAGATATTGGGTTGCCTCAAGTTTGGCCTCGCCAACACGAGGAAGTGCTGAACCCTCCAGATGCAAGGTATGATGTCATTTAACTGCATTGTGTTGCAATTGTGAGTGTGTGTGTTTGGGGGAGGGATGAGCTTGTTCTATATGCAAGTTGAGCTTCGCTTATTGGAGTATAGAAGCAATGATGTGCATCTTTCATATTAAATAACTAGAAACAGTTGATCAAAGACAAATATAATTGTGCTTCATTGGAGGTTCGTTTGGACCCTTTGTACTCATAGATGCATTTTGGATTTCATAGAGAAAGACATGCTTTGTTGATTTAGGAATAAATATAATGTGCTTTGTGGATTTAGAATTATCAGTATTGCAGTTATTCCTGGATAGAATTAACATAGAGAAGGGTGATGGGTACAAAGTTGATGATCATGAGTGGGTAAATGCTTAGTGGAGAAATATTTATAATAATGTAGCTAGGTAGCCTATGGATTGTTAAAAAATGAGAAGAAAAGAGATTTTACAATCGGTATAGAAGTTTTTATTGCAACTTATTAGCCATGTTATAAGAAGCAACATTAACGAAGTTGCAAAGAGGACAGGTTTGAAAATAGTTCGGTAATCTTCTCTTGAAGGCAAGTGTTCTCTCTAGGCACTGATATTCTTAGTCTCTCAATGAGCAAGCATCAAAGTTAAGAGAAACTTCCCTCATCGCATCATTAGCCAGTGTAGGATCAGAATAGCAGAATAAGGGTGTTTCACTTTTTCACTCGACTAACCATATTGAGCAGATATGTTACTATGGGAAGAAATAGATGATACTTGATTACAAAAGTCTGAATTTAGGAAAAGTGAAGGTGAAGGCTCTTAATAGATGCTAGCAGTTCTTTGAAATTGAAGTGCCAAAGATGAGGTAGATCACACGTATCATGGCTAAGTACGGCTCAGTTAACACGAAAAGGATATATGAAATCTATTCTAGAAATATATATGTAGATGTAAAACACCAGTAAACTGTTATCTTCCCCTAGCCAACACCCTTTCTCCGCGATCATCGGATTCCTCCATAGAGTTCAATGAGTTGATTGAGCACTTAAGTACCCTTTTCCCCAAGGGTGTGGCCTAGTGATGTATTCATTTGTTCACTTCAAATGTTGATACCGCTTATGAAAAATTCTGGGTACACTATTGCTCTAGTTGAGTTCATAACTAAATTGGCCAAGTTGTATATTGTTTCTTGTTGTAATTCATACTCTTTACGAGTCTGACTTTATCTGTCTTGGATATGAAGATCCAATCTATGAGCATATCGTGGAGTTTTGAATCTAGTGATGTGAACACTGCTATTCTTTTAAGCTCGTGTCCTCTACCTTTGCAATGTTTTATTCGTTTTTGCAGACACAAACTTGTCTTCTTTGCTGGTCGCGTCCAAAACTCTCTTGCAAGACGAGATTTATTGGAGCTATGGAAGAACGATAGCTCCTTTGATATATTCTCAGGGAGTTCATCTTTCCCTTACAAGGAAGGATTTCGGAGAAGTAGATACTGCCTCCACGTCAAAGGTTACGAGGTGAATACAGCTAGAGTCAGTGATGCTATTCAGCATGGCTGTGTCCCTGTTCTTATTTCAAACTACTATGATCTTCCATTAGCCAACATATTAGATTGGAGCAAGTTCTCAATTATTATTAATGAAAGAGATGTTCCACACCTAAAGAAGATATTGCTCTCGGTGTCTAAACGAACGTACCTCAACATGTACAAGAATCTAGGCATCGTGAGAAAGCACTTCGCATGGTATAGTAGCCCGAAAAAATATGATTCCTTCCATATGACAGTTTACCAACTTTGGCTCAAAAGGGGACTACATCGAGTCGATTGGTGATATCTACTATTGTGAACCAGTATCTGACTTCACCTTAGATGACATCTAGCCAATGTGCATGTTTTATCATCTTATAATCAAGCTATGTGATTTTGCTAGATGTCATCTAAGGTGAACTTAAATGAAGCAACATGATAAATGAGGATTCATATTATCGACCTCCTCAGTGTTTTGGAGATTGAGGCATAGCTGTTGTATTTTGCTAGATGTAGCTGTAAATATTGTGGTGTCTCATTACAATCTACCATAGTAGAAAGATGGGGTATTCTCATGGCAATGGTGTTTGTAAATTTTTTACACATTTATGTAATGTGCATGTGACTTGTTGCTTTAATTATACTTCTTTGTTTCATTGCTTTGTTCATCTTGTTATTTTCATATCAATCCTGTAAAATCCTATCTAAATCCCCCTGACTTATAAGATTACACTGAATTTGTTATTGCATGCGCCTTATTATTGGCAATAAAACTATGGTCTATTAGACTACTATCAAATTTGTTAACATTCATCTTCTAAGACTACCACAAGGACAATGTTGATAATGTAGTACAAGGGCTAGAAAGCATTGACATACTCAAATTTGTCGTTCTCATTTTCATCAAGGGTTTGATATCTCCACTAGCACAAGTATCAAATAACTAACATCTCGACTATCACCAACACAAACACGAGAACTCTAATTCACCAAGTCATGCACA
>NW_006238973.1:857443-874062 GCF_000226075.1 Solanum tuberosum | reverse complement strand
GGGATTTTTTTGTATCAACGAAGCCAAACACAACAACCCAAATCATCATGACCATATGTTAAGTCCAAAGTTCTATTAGAACATACACGAGAAAAAGACACCAAGGCTACAGAACCATCTGCTTTTATAACATTTAGAAACCTAAAATATCAAGTTTTTGGTCAACACTTATATACTTTAAAAGCAATACCGTGATACATTGTTCAAAACATGCACACCCAAATGTCCTGTTTAATTAAATCTTTCATTCAAGAAATGCAATTTTTGCCAACATGAGAAAACCCCTCATCACTTCTGAAATTGAACCGAGTAGGAACCGGTGTTGGGATCTTTAACTGTTTTGAAGTTGTCAACGCTCATACCAAATCGGCCCAAAATGGAATTTCCCATTTCTTTGAGCTTGCCTGTAACATTAATGCAAATCATCAACATCCAAAGAACCACAAAATAGAAGTGTGAGCAATGACCATGATTGATTGGTGCCTATACTCCTTTGAAAGTAAAATGGAGAATCGTCATAAACAGAATACCATACGTTGTCTCAGATCAAACAGGAATAAAGATGTTAATCTACAAACCAAAACAAATCCCCTTTAGAAGAATTTGAGATGATTCAATGACAATCAGTCAAGAAGAGATCAAATAATCCGAACCTAAAAATTAAAAGGCAATCTCATGGATTCCAGAACAGTAGCGACAGTACATTTAGCACGGAAGTGCATTTAGCCACAACACACACACTTAAAGCATTAAAGCTAACAGCATTTGGTCTTCCTCTTTTCCTTCTTTTTTAAAGTTTCTTGGTGAGTCATACTAAGTGAACTACAGCGGCAGAATGAATATACGGTACATAGGATGAATTATTCTAGCAGATAGTTATAAACCACTAGAAAGGCAATTTCAACTGCCGGAAGATGAGTCAAGTATCAACTCTACAAAACAAAATGAATGAGAATATAGCTGTGCGCAGCTGTTTCTGGAAGAGCATTGGTCTAGACAAACTGATGCTATTTTTTTAAAATGAAGGTAATATACTAAACGAATGCCATTACTACACCTTTTTTCAGAATGCAGATAAATGAATGATGTAAAATTTTAGGAAACTAATTGCTAAAGCATGTAAGTCCACAACCATGTGAATGACACACTTCTATTTAGCATTGTGATGGTCATTTCGATATTTTATTTTATTTTATAATTGCGGTGTCCGGGCCAGCTCGCGCACACCAATGTTTATTACCATAAATGATTGGCTAGGAACTGGTGACATGGACTATATACCCTTCCTGCTGACTAACATAAATAAGTGGAGAGAAATGTCAAACCATTCAAACAGTTGCATAGGAAGGAATCTCTACTATTTTACAGAGTTACATTAGAAAAGAAAATAGAGGTGTTTAGTCAATGCAAAGACAGGAGACTGTTAAGCTCACCAATCATCTCTTCTTTCATCTTTTCTCGCTTCTCATCAGCTAATGGCTTTAAACGCATCACAGTTCTCCTAGCTTGGTCATGTGAGGGTTCCAATTCCAAGATTTTTGTCATGTCTGCAAGATTTGAAAAACCAAACGGGAATAAGAGCAGAAACAAAGAGCCGAAGTAGAACTCTAGTTTTCAATTATTCACCAACCATGAACCATTTGAGTGGTGTGCAATTATTACCAGAGGCATATAACATACAAGGACTCTTTTTTTTATTTATTTCTCAGGTCAGAGAGTGGGAATAAGGAGAAGACATAGGAGAGCCTGACGGGAAAACACAAGATTTCCACCAAGTAGCCAGTAAATGCGAGTATGGGTACCACTTATTTAGTGATGCAGCTAAGAAGTACCAATCACAATGACATTGTACTGAATAATCATAATACAACTTCAGAACGCGATGTTTACCAGTGATGGCCTCTTCAAAGTGTTCGAGTTTTTCATGTGCCTCTGCTCTTCTAACCAGAGCCTTTATATATGTAGGATTTAGTTCTAATGCTTTTGTGCATTCCTTGATAGTCTCTTCAATTTTCCCCTGTAAATGAAAAGGTACAGTCGCTATCATTAGTAGATACAACAAAAACTCACACAGATAAACAAATTGGTACCTTACATACTACACGGGAAAAGTATAAAACAAAGACAAGGGAAAAGCAAAGGAAACAGTGGAAATTGTTTCTAATGTGTGCAAAGTAAAACTACTACTTTTTTAAAGTATGAAGTGAACTTATAAATTCTATTTTTTGAAATTGCCAAAAAATAGTGAGATGCAATTGTTTCTTGTATGCCTTTCACTTGGAACAATACACAAAAGGATAGGTACCACATTGTTTCTCTAAGCTACACATCTTCTCACCTTATCTTTTTCCTTGTCAATAACTCTAATATAGAACCACACAGCCCGATGCTCTAGAGTTTCTATTTCAAACATTGAGGTAGTTAGATAACTAGTGTCAAATGATTCATGATTGCAATACCCTCTCAATGACTTATTGGAGCCTTTCAACTACTAACCAATAGACAGTTTCACATCATGCCAGTGTTACCCCCAGCATACGGAACCCTAATAAGGAAGATGCTGGTAGCTTATAATTGGACAAATAATACCAAATGCCCCTTTTATACTACTCCGAGAGCAGGAAAAAGATAAGAACACGTAAATCGTCCTCATGCCCCCTCAACTTCTAAAGATAACAGTCTTTTGGCTGGATCTCTCTCTTATCTGGCAACCCACCTATAAAAGGGGCAACAAAGCCCCATTACTGGAGCTATAAAGATTTTGTAACTATGCATGATAAGAACTCATTGCAATCAAAAGTGGTAAAACAGTTTCCCAAAGCATGGCAACAATGTAAGTGCGTCTATTTGCCAACAAAAAAATTGCACTTGAGGAAGTCATACAAAAGAAAGTGCAATAGATAGACATTAAAGAAAAAGCAATAGGTATAAACCTCCTATTACAAAGATCAAAATACAGATTACTCTCTTCAGTACTTTTTTGTGGGGCGGTGGCATACTGTCATCTCACTCATCCCTATCATTCAGCGAGACACAAGAACGGAGGTGTAAAAGGAAAGATAATATAACTTAATGAATAGAGACAAGAAAAATTTATTAGGTTGTTACAGATTTGAGCAGACTGAGTTTGGGGGTCAATAATTAATACTACAGTTTTTTTTAGCCTACAGTACGAGTCTGCATGCTCGTTAATTTCAGGTGCTAACTTCATATAAAGCAGATATCTACAAAATCTGATCTGAGCTAAAATTGAACATTCACAGAAACAAGTGCAGATGGAACAGCATATGCAGAAATTATAGGGAATCACCTATGATTAAAAATAGCTACCTGGAAAAGGAACAAAAAAAAAACTGAGATAACCACAATGAAACAGTATGGTTCACCACTGAGGACACATCAGAGCTAATGAAGTTGGTAAAAGTCATTATCGCTAAATAATAATAGAACAGTAGTTATCATATAAAGGAATCTCGCAATCCACCTATCAGTTGATGTACTTTCATCATAGGCTATCTCAAAAGGGATGAACTATTTCTACATAACGTAGAATTTAACTGTTTCATAAGAATCGTAAAGCATAAAACCATACTAGCACTGATTATCTCGAATAGATGTGACATCTTTCTCATAGACTACAAACATCTCCATATGTTTAAGTTTTCAAGTTTTGCTTTAGACATATTCCCCAAACAAGATATGACCGTCATGCAAACTTAATTATCAGGTCCAATCAAAGCAGCTTTAAAGGGATATAGAAGACAAAACTATTATTAGTTTGTTTTTAGCCCGTCAGAATTTCTTTTTGATCATGAAAAGGTAATTCCGTTGATATCCAGCAACAAGAGTGCGTGGAGAACATATATAGAATAGCTCTTTTACATGTTGTGTAAAGGCTCAAAAAGTTAAGCATGGCTTCTACTAGCCAGTCAGAATTTCTAATATCCAATATATAGAAGGACGACATCTGTCTTTTGAATGTTCAAATGATCAGCAAAATCTGCAAACTTGATTTCAGTATTTATTTGTGAGCTAACTAAATTAATATACTAAAAAAGCAGTAAGAATCTGAGCAGAACAATACAAATCAATGAAGAGCTATACAGTCCTGAACAAAATAAATGCTAAATGTAAAAGCTTCTGACAATTTCAGCGAGAACTATTCTTTAGAAAAGCCTAACCAATCTGCACTTGGAACCCATGGCAAAATTTAGACATTATGAATCTGATGCAGAGTGTACAAAATGCATACACTGAGCTTACCAGTTTGGTGAAACAAGCTGCACGATTAGCATAGCATATTGAACGAATTTCAGTACTTGAAGGAATATCTGCTGCAACTTGCAAAGCTAGCTCATATTTTGACAATGCCTCTTCATAAAGCCCATCCTTAAACAATGCATTGCCTTCAACTTTCGCATCATTTGCTTGAGCCAAGGCTTTCTGCTCCTCAAAATGAAAGGATCATATCAATAATTGTTGAGAGCTATTATCTTAGTACAGTTTCACCAACTAAGAACAACGACATACCCACTGTAATACCAGAATAGGCAGTAGTGATAGTTGAAATGGCAATGGACAAAACCTTAAAACATATTAACAAGAGAAAGAAGGCCAGGCAGATTGGATTCACACAAATACATTTATGATGAAATCCCTCAATGTCGAAAGGGAAAAATCAAACGGAGGAAGAGAAATAGTAGTTGAATTTGCATGTAGATAACTTCCCCATAGCTGCGAGGAGGACATTTTTTTCATTAATAATACACCAAGACAGTGTCAAGTACATACTAGTAACATGTTACAGATCCGCAAGACATTCCTAGCTGCAAAAAGGATATTAGTTATATCAAAAGACTCTTGGCGTTTCATATAACTTTCTGGTGCAAGGAGAAGATACTATTATGCAGAGATGATTGTGCTACTTGATTGTTTTCAGTTGTGGTCGAGCCACTCAGTTATCATGTAAACATCTATTAGCACCACCTTTTGTAATATCAATGAAATGAAATTTGTCTCGTCAAAAGAACAGAATCACTAGTGAGAATTAAAACAAACTGAGAAAAAATTCCCTAATTCTACTCAGTTCCTCTGAGACACTGTCTCAAGAAACTAAAATAGGAATCTCGAATTTGCAGGCTTTAAATTCTGATCACGGCATTTTTTCCAGATGCACCATTTCAAGGAACCACGATCAGAACCTCAAACTATAACCTTCAATCGAAAAACAATAAAAAGAAACTACAGAACTCAAACATTAATTTTTTATAACCGTGATGTCCGGGCCAACTTGCGCACACCTCAACTAATTACACGAGATACTTGCCACCATTGCCACCTCCCACTGATAACATGTACTAGATAACTCTGCCCACAAACAAATAGGGAGAAATCACCTATGTCTTTATTTGTGTTGAGATTTGAAACTGAGACCTAATGATTCTCAACCTACTTCATCAACCACTAAGCCACACCCTTGGGTGCAAACTCGAAAACATTATTTTTTTTAATAAACATAGTATCTGGACCAACTTGGTTGTCACCTCCCACCAGCAACATGTATTAGGTAAATCTACCCTGCCCATCAAGGCTATGACAAATGAGAAAAAATCACCTAATGTTTTTATATCTATTAAGATTTGAATATGAAACCTTATGATTCTCAACCCACTTCATCAACCACTAGGTCACACCCTTGGTGCAAACTCAAAAACATCATTTTTTCATAATCATGGTATCCGGTCCAGCTTTGGTTTTCACCTAAAATGTTTATCTCGATTGAGATTTGAGCGTGAGACCTCAGGATTTTCAACCTCTTCATCAACCACTAGCCACTAGGCAAACGTAAAAACATTATACACAATGTACAACTGATTAAACCAAGCTAAACTTACCTAAGCTCATCACAATCACTGTCCAATGCCTAACAGAAGCAAAAAATAGCAACATCAGTTAATAAATTAAAAAAACTATAAAAGAATAAAACTTTACCTCATTCAACTGTTCCTGATTTACTTCAGGCTGCTGCTCCTGCGTCTTCTCCTTCAACAAATCTCCATCAGATGAAGACGACGCCGTATTGATCGTGTTTTCAGATTCCCTATTACTTCCATTCTCGGTTCCGTTCAGTTCCGTATCGCTCGCAGTCTCGTATCCATCCGACACGTAACCAGAGGGCGCCGCCTCCGCTGCTGCCGCCGCCGTCGAAGTTTTACCGGTGGCCGGTGAATCTACTTGTTCAATCGACACCATTTCTATGAGCTTCTGGAAGTTTCTTCTTCGTCTTTCAGCCTTCTCTGTGAAAAAATAATTTGCTTGTGAATCCAGAAAGCTCTGATTTATATATGGATGTAAGCAGTGAATCTAACGACGCCGTTTTTAGCATCTCGTGGAATTCGGGTCGGATTGGGTCGGGTCAGGTCAAATAACACAAAACAATATTAGGCGAATCCAAATTTATATCGAAAAAAGTACCAAACGAATCTTACGAGAAATCTAAATTTATGTAGGAAAAGATACCAAACAGATCTTAGGAGAAATCCAAATTTACATAGGAAAAAGTACGAATTTTAGAAATAAATCAAATTTATGTAGGAAAAAATACCAATGGATTTGAGGAGACATGCAAATTTACGTAGGAAATAGTACCAAGTAAATTTTAGGAGAAATCCAAATTTATGTAGGAAAAAGTATCAAACGAAATTTACGAGAAATCTAAACTTATGTAGGAAAAGATACCAAACAGATCTTAGGAGAAATCCAAATTTATGTAGGAAAAAGTACAGATTTTAGAAAATATTCAAATTGAAAAGAATATCAGACCGATCTGAGGAGACAAATTTACATAGGAAAAGGCACCAAGTGAATTTTAGAAAAAATCCAAATTTACGTTAAAAAAGATATCAAATTAAAATTGAGAAAAAATCCGAATTTATATTGGAAAAGGACAATAAACGAATCATAATTCTCAAAGGTTTAGGTTAAATAAATTATCTATAAATACACTAAAACTTCATTAATTCAATCAATTGAAAGTTTATAATTCACAAAGCTTCTCGAAAAAAGAAAAATCATCATGGCAAAAAACAGTTTTTTATTATTTCTCTTTATATTTTCTCTTAGTTTTTCAACCTTGATAATTTCTTCATCTTCTTTTAATCCAACAAATATTAATATTATTAACCCCAAAAATAATCTTCCAAATACATTATTAAAAAAAGGGTACGTTTCTATGTCAATTATTCTTGAAAATACCCTAAATAATTTTATTTCTTCTTCGCCTAATACCACCAATTTCACCATATTTTGTCCTACTGAAAAAGCTTTTTTAAAAATATTTCCAAAATATCAAGATCCTCCAAATAGATTAATTCAATATCATATTGTTCCTTTGGGATTAAATAAAAATGTTCTTGAAACATTTTTTCATAGAGGGTCCAAGTTAAAAACCCTACTTCTTGATCATTCAATTGTTGTTACTACATTGCCTCGATCAAAAAAAGTTTCTATTAACAACGTTGATATTGCTGAATGGGATGTTTATAATGATGGACGTGTGATCGTGCATGGAATTGATGAATTTTTTGATCCAGCGTTGGAGACATTACTTTTTTATGGACACAACATTGGTAGTTCATCCGGTGTGGAGAAGAAAATTGAACAGAAGACGTATGGTTTTACGTATAGAGATTTTGTCAACTATTGGCTTAAACATCTTCGGTCCATTGTTCAATTAATTTGGCTTCGTTGGCCTTGTAATTGCGTTCCTTTGTTACATATATAGATATAGATATAGATTATCATGTTTTGGAGGCCGAGGATTATATAGACGATCATAGTGTTCAAGGAGGAAAATTAGATCAAGGTTCAATTAATTACATAGGTATAGTTTAATTAGATTACTATTTTTTGCAATGTTGTCTTTATTTTAATTTGTTTGTTTAGTTGAATTATTGGTATGGTATTTTTCTTTCTATCATAAAATAGTGGAATAAGGGTCTGAAAAATACTCCAACTTTGGTCGGATTTGTTGTTGCGATACTAAACTTTCATAAGGACCTATTACCTCCTAGACTATTTAATACCATATTTTTTACCCCCTGAACTATTTAATAGTGTATTTTAAAGGTATATATGTGCTCACGTGGACACATTACTATTTATAATTTTGCATTGTTTTTTATGTCAATGTGGACAAATATATATGTTTAAAATACGGTATTAAATAGTCTATGGAGGTAATAGGTCCTCATAAAAGTTTAGTATCGCAACAGCAAATCCGACCATAGTTGGAGTATTTTTCAGACCCTTATCCCTAAAATAGTTAGTATTACATTATCTGTTTTTCTTGTCAATATATTAGTATTTCATTGAGCTTCTAAGAGTTTCTCACATATGTTTTTAAAAAAAACATAGTATTTCATTGAGCTTCTAAGAGTTTCTCACATATGTTTAAAAAAAAAACAATAATGGTATGCTTATTTATTCGATTTCTCAACAAATTCAATGAGCGTAATTAAACACACAAAGAAGTCAATGAATTTTAACATCTATTATATATACATAAAAACTTAACACTGTATATACATATAATTTTTTATCGAAGAAGATTCAGATAAACGCCATGCTCCTACATATAGAAGTGATACCAAACTGGATTCAGATTGAAAATTTTCTCATCAGTTCTTTTTTTTCATGTATTTTGACATAGATTATGTACTGTTTCATACATTTTATTCACTACTTGCAAAAATAATTGAATATTAATCATCTAATTCCTGCCCCTTTTAAACTTTCCTTTCCCTCCATAAAGACAATAACTATGCCTACCATAATGAACAAAGGACATGTACTATAATCACCCAAAACGCTAATTTTTTCTGTATCGTTCCAATTTTATCAGAACAGTATGAGTCTAGAATACCGATGAATTTACCAAAAAATTGAGTGATTTCTTCCAGAGAATGGGGTCGTTGGAGATATCCAGGTCACCGTAAAAGTTAGCATATTGATTTAAGATCTCTTTGGGCATTGGCAATATGATTGATGTAGTCAAGTTCTGAACAAATTTGATGAAACCTGTGAAGGAAACTTTCATATAAGTATAGGGACATGAGATGGACAAAAAAAAATCATATAACTCATGTTAACTGCAATCAATTCGACGTGTATCAGAGGGGTGAAAACTTGATGAAAAATCATTATCTAGAACAGCATGAATTCTAAAAATTTTGCATCCAAGTTTCATGATTCATTATTCTGGAGAAAAATGGATAACTCAAGTACTAGGACTTCATAAGAACTACTTCAACTGAGAATGAAACTTGCCAAAATAAAGCAAAACTTTGGAAGATGAAATAAACTTTTTTTTCGTTTTTATCCCTCCCTAGTAGCTCCCACCTTTTTTGCTCCCTTGGTGACTCGAACCCAAAATCTTAGAGTTGGAGGTGTAGGGTGCTTACCATTTGAGCAACCCTCTTGTCAAAAATGAATAAACTTTATTAGGCCTTCAACATGAAGAAAGCTTCTTGATAATCTCATTTTCCCTATTCTACTCCCTCCATCCCAAACTACTTGACATATTTCCATTTTATTTTTTTATAACCATGGTATCTGGACCAACTTGCAATCTTGCACTCACATAGACTATTATACCGGGTACTTCTACCTCCTACCAATACAGATATTTGATTTACTTCCCTTTTTTACCTTTTCTTTGTAACGATGGTGTCTAGGCCAGGTTGCGCTCACATGAATTATCCTACCGGATACCTACTACTAACCTACAACCAAGACAGATACTTGATCTACTTCCCTTTTTATATATGCAGATATATTTTGTTATTCCTACGCTTATTGCAGCATCTGTTCGCCTTTTTTGATTGGCAAAGGTATACAACATCTATTCATATTTCAAACCACGTTTTTTAACATTTCTATACCAAACTTGATATGAATTAAATTCAAGCATTTGTCATAGATCTTGATAACTGCACAAATCAAACTAAATCATACAGATTGAGACGGAGGGATAGATACTTCAAGAAAGTTATAGATGAACTTTTGCACACGTTGTCTAAAGTAGTAAAATAAAAGACATGACTAAACCTTTTTAAGGGAAAGAAAAGATTACCTTTAGATGGTGTGGCATGATTTTTATATCATAGGGCACATGAAGCCAAGCCTCGGGTGGATAGTACAAAAAATTCTCGGGCTTACTAGTATAGATATCTGCATATTGATGAATGTGGTAAGCAAAAGCAGATTCCTGACCAGTATCAGTGAGGAACGTAGCTCCAAACGATTTATTGAACATTCCCTTCATTTTGTAGCGAGTCTTTTGTCTCTCATCATTGAGCTCCCTAAGGAGAGACTTGTATGCTTCACTTGTCATACTACTAGTTGCGGTGGCATGAAGCCTACCAAGAAGTTCTTGCATTATGTGAAACTTCGCCTGAATGGGGGAAGGAGGGGAAGAGATTAAAGCTAGTTAGTAACGAAATGGATATATCTGACGGAAAAGAACAATCTGCCTTTCGAGTACAAACGTTTATATAGTGTGTGGATAATGTAAGCCTATTTACAGCAAACACATTCGGATAAGACATATGGCCAAATGAAAGCAAGTCACCAATACATCGAGAAAATTCTGTGTTAAACTCATTTGAAGCAGTTTATGAAGCAAACTTTTGTCCTAATTAAACAATCTGCTTAGACAGTGGCAGTTCATTTAAGTAAGAGTGCAGGACAAGTCGATGAAAATAGGTGGCGATCTCTCTAATGAGACAAAACCAACAACATAATACCCAGTGTAATCCCATGAGTGGGGTATGGGGAGGGTAGAGTGTACGCAAACCTTACTCCTACCTTGAAAGGTAGAGTTCTAATAAGACAACAGCCCAAGGAAACTCACATGTAGAGCAATTAAATTGTTAGCCATTCCAATGTGAATGCATCCTAAATGCATAATTAGGAAAACCATGAATTACGATATGGTTTAGGAAGTTGAGGATGCTTCGTATAGATCTTCCAATGTACATTTAAAACCTTCTAAATTCAACGTAGCTACAACAAGATACTGCATCATACCATGGTCTTCGCAATTCATGAAATGTTTACAGAATCAAATAATCAAGTCGTATACACATGCAATCAACATCAGGACCCTTCTCACAACACGTATCATATAATTCTATAACCGAACGTGCAGTTTCAAGTGATTGATGAAAGACCATCAAGTTATACCTGTTCAAATCTGTAAGAATTATCATTCTGAATCATGATCTCACTCTGGAAACAAAAAAGACAACAGGAGTTAACTAAACTTTTGATCAACAAAAGACGGAATATAGGACATTTTGACAAAACAATAGAAAAAAGAGAGGACATAAACCTCTCTCCCATCATAGATTCTGAAACGACGTGTTAAATAAGGATAACAACAAGTGATGCATTTTATTGTACCCAAGGTGCGCCCTAGTGGTCAATGAAATGGGTGCAAATACGGGAGACCAAAGTTCAAACTCCAGCAGAGACAAAAAAAACATTAGGTGGTTTTTTCCCAACTTCAGATAGGAAGGTATGGAGGTCGAAGATTATGGTAGAAGGTTAGCAGGTAATTGATTGTTGTTGCACTTTGTGTGGAAAAGGCAGGGAGCTAGCCTCCTTTCTTCTATTAGTAGTATCATTTAGTTATTCTGTAGTTCCCTATTATTCAATATGTATTACTATTTGTTGCTGGATTTGTTTTGTATATTGCTATTTTGGTGTTTTATTTTTCTTGCAATCCTGCATCAGATACTTTTCTTTTGAGCCAAGGGTCTACAAGAAACAACCTCTTTACCTCACAAAGGTAGGGGTAAGGTCGGCGTACATCCTACCCTCCACATACCCCACTTGTGGGATTACACCGGGTAAGGTGGTGTTGTTGTTGTCTAAACTATAGTGGGTAGAGTTAGTGGAACGTTGCAGGTATCCGATGGAATAGTCAAGCTACGCAAGCTAGCCCGGACACCACCGCCTCACTAAAAGTAAACTATATATAATCCAGATTCCCAGTCCCTATTTTAAACTAGTAAGGCCTTATACAGTGTATAAATATGCTTCATATTGATATCAAGAGTTTACGCTTCAACAACTTCTGCAATAAACAAGCAGGAACAAAGAATTCTTGGTCGAAAACAAATCATCTTTTATTGCTAAGGGTAGTTTTTATATGTTAAATTTACATAGTTAGAAGCTTATATAAGGAGCAGTACAAGTTAATACTATTTTTTAATGGTTAAGTTATTTAGCAAATATTTGAGAAGATCCATTATACAAGAAAAATTAGTTAAATCTCCAAATAGTTATAGTACGATGTAAAACGGTACAGATGGAGACTATGGCTAAAATAGAAATAGGCATAACATAAACAGAATAAAAACTAAAAGAAAGCATACCTTCAATTCATGGATGATGGCAGCAGTCCGCCACCCTGCTTTTGAAGGACCTCTGAGATCACTAAAGAGGTGATCCCCAAAATATATCACCTGAAGTTTCATGAGAGCTTATCTCAGTAATGTAATGAACGAGGTTGGGAGATGAAATGGATATATACATAGAAATGAGACGGTCTGTCTAAGTTAACTTGTCAAACTTGCATATATATAATAACAGAAAACAAAGTTTCCTAGCCATGAAAAAGCTGTAGTATTTTGTTAAGCATACCTCTGGACCTTTCCACTTTGTAATCTGCAAGAATGCTTTAAGGCATCCATGGTAGTAAATTTTACCGGGCAAGAAAGCATCAACTTTTGTAAAAGCCAATGTGTCCTTCTCCACATCATAGCAGCTGCAGAACATTCAATAAATACAATGAGGCAATACTGTATGTGATAGTAGCACAAGACAGTTAGCCTTAAGAAGAGGATATTGGTGGAAAATGTTTTATATAGTGAATTGCAACATAGAAGAAGACGTGCTACGTCCTAAAAACCAAATCAAAATAGTCATAATTAAAAAAAAAAAACAGAACTCTCTTATTAATCCCAAAAACAATGATGATGGGCAGGAATGGCATAGTTGGAACCAGTGTTATATGCAATGAAAACTTGGCAGAGAACTTAATGGTAGAGAACCAAACCGAAATGGATGGTCCGATTTGTAAAACTCTGGCTTGTTTGCTTTAGCAATTACGACATCAAAAAGTTCCTTCCAGGAATCTTGCTGACCCAAAGAATCCTAATGAAATATATACCAAAAAGAAAAGGTGTCAAGTTGGAGAACTCATTTTACTTCCAGACTAATAGAACAAAGTAACAATAGACAATACAATCAAAGCAGACACGAAAAGAAAGATGCAAGTATCAAACTGTATTCCCTAGGGGAAAATGAGGTTATGCTCATCCTAACCACAAAAATCTTGAGTAATCTAATAATATTACCATAATTGTGAACTACAAGAAGTGGTAATATAGGGTGCATTTCGTTAAAAAAATAGAACTTGGGACTAACTTGGAACCAAAAGGCTAGCTAGTGGTGAGAACTGTTCAAGATCATATGAAGAGACTACAACCCATGCTCAACTAAATTAACACCCTCCAGCACAGCCAGGATTTGGACATTCAGAAGGAACGATACAACATGGGTGACCTCAACATAGGCTGGCCAACATCAGGGAAGGGTCCACCTCCAGAACATGTTAAAAAAATGGACCTTGGGAGTTGGGACAAACTCAACTCCAAAAGCTAGCTCAAGTGGTGTAATTCGCAAAGACCATGTAAAGACACTACAATTCATACACTTAACAGGACCGACGGGGAATTCTAACATACCAAACTATACCTCAAACTAATGAATTAATGTCACAAAGAAAAGCAACTTGCTTAACTTAATGTGCAGCTCCAGAAAAAGGAACTAAGAAACAGTTGCAGATGTATAAAATTTAAAGCACTTAAATGAAGCATGAAAAGAAAGATTGCCACAGTGCCAAAGAATCAACTAACACTTTTCGAAACAGGCTAGACCAAGCATTAGACGTGCAGATAATGTCCGGGAGTGGCATTACCAGAATACACACGCACCGTGAAAAGAATCACAGAGATACAGAGTCACAGATATATATAGAGAATTCAAGGGAAAGTGGGAAAGAAAGAATAGATCGCCAAAATAATTTTCTGCTATGGATCTTCTAAATGTCAAGTAATTAAAAAAAGGACACCAGCACACTAATTTCCACCATAAGTTCCCAGCTCCTTTTTGCACTTCGTAGTCCACTTATGCAACTAAAACTAAATCACCAGTAAAAGACAACAATGTTTCAGCTAGTTGAGGTCAAAATATTTCAGTGCAAGGAGTGCTCTTATCTTCTCTATTTACATGCCACAGATAAACACAAACTTACGAACACACTCTGCCAATGTCACATGTAAACTAAAATGGTAATGAAGTTCCAAGAAAAGTAGAGCTGATCATAAAAATTATCTAAGGAAGGTAGAATCGCAGACGAAGCAAACGAGCGATCCATATTAAGCCAAAAGATTACAAATTTGTATTGTTCCACTTGAAAATACCTGCAACATAAAGCGCATCCCTCCATCCACAAAATAAAAAGGCGAGTTGGTCAACAAGAAAAGTTTCTTTCCTTTATCCTTCAGCATCCTTAGAAAGCGTAGCAGCTGATCCTGGAAGAGAGATGGGTGAAATTAGGTCTAGAAGGTGAAAGTTCTGAAAGTTGCTATATGTACAGAGTAACTATGGTAATACTTACATTCTTTACAAGGTATCTGGGGGGGTCAGCAAGAATTCCTCTGTGAACTAACCCGCTATTATGAACATACTGTATCGCTCGATTCACATCTTCATATACGTAACGAGCATCAAATTCCAATTTAGCGTCAACAAAATGTTGCACAATATCAGCAATAAGGCAGGCCTGCAAAAAAGAAAATAAAAGAGAACCCAAGAGGTCAAAAAGCCACTAATAAAAATCTTCGGCAACTTATCTAATGCATCATTTTACTTTATTTGAAGACAACATTCTTGAAGATGAGAGAATCATTAATTGCCCCTAATCCCTATTACTCTGTACCTTTACTTTACACTACACAATCATGAGGTATGACTACCCAAATGTCCAAGATATTTGGAACACACTAAAAAGGAAAGAATGTCATAGAAGATGGAACAAAGTGAGTATTCTTTTCAATAAAGATCAGTTTGCTGTGGACTTCAAATGAAAATTTTCAAATGCTATTACTTGGATCAGATGAGGGAAGAACAAACTAAAATTAGATCAAACCAAAAGGGTCTGCTATGCTGAAAAATGTGCAGAAATCCAGAAAAAGTACACTTATGATCAATTATTTTTTCAGAAGAAGATTAAAAAATAAAAAGAGTGAGAGACTTGAGTTTAATAATTCCACATTCCATATCTTCCTCTTGTCTGTTCCTTTTTATTTTCTTGATCAGGCCCATCTTCCTTTTTTATTCTTCTTTAAATCTGTCACACATACTTCTTTACAAGATTCACATTTTACGAGAAGTGGAGGGCTTTTTATGTTATTCTAATGCCCTTTTATAAGAAATCAGATGAGAAGTGTAAGGTGTTAATGTGTTGTAAATAATCTAAAGAAACCAACTCTAGAAATGTGACAACCCTTCATCCATAAAATATGAGCTACAAAAAATATGGGACGAATAGAGTACAACGTTATCCGCTTTTGCTTAATTGATAAACAAAAAAGGATCTTTTAATAGTAGCCAGCCGATCATACGACTAACACATACATCAGGTAGCATAAGTCAAATAAAGAGCTGACCTATGAGCAGTTAAAGATGGTTTTAAACTATCCAATTGGAAATCTTACCAATTTTGTTTTGAATGGGAATATAGAGACATGAAGATGGCAATATCCACCTGCATCCCTACTTAAGAATTTGCTCTTGAGCATTTGACTATAAATTGTGGTAAGCATGTCCACTCTTGATGTCTCTTAATTGTGGTAAGAAAACGACAAGTTTGCACACAGTTGCTGCAACAAACAGCTTATATTTGTATTCCCATACTGCATAGCTGGTTTCTAAAGCATGTCCACTCTTGATGTCTCTTAATTTTTTAAAACATTTGTCACCAATATTTTTCATGATTTGGAGACCCATGCAGCTAAACAAAATATATATACATGCCTGATGAGTGCAATCTTGTTAGTAATGTGGAATGAGTTCTTCAATGCGTTAAAAAGTCAAATGTTAAAAGGGAAAATTGTGTTGATTGACAAGTAAAAGCAAGTGGTCAAGCAAGGAGCAAGAAAACTGAAACTGGTAAAAAATATAAGAGATCAAAACACTATAAACTAACCTCACTGAAACAAAAGAAATCCATCAAACAAACTAGTTCTCGTGCTTGATCACGGCCAATATGTCTTGTACCATACATCTCATCTATTTCCTCACGGCTGAGCTGCAAAATTTAGCATCAGTGAGCATCAGATTATCAACTATTAGATCCTTTCGGGTGTCAATTTTGTTTTGATACATACAACAAATCAACCAGCAAGGCATCCAACTTCCAAGAGAAACCCAATATTGAAGAAGGCATTCACATCTGGTAAAGACAGCACCCCCCCCCCCCCCCCCGG